>NC_058520.1:481746431-482049461 GCF_904849725.1 Hordeum vulgare subsp. vulgare
TCACCATTAATAGGTCCACTTGGACTAGTAGTACGATGGGTGCTAAAAGTTTTCAGATCCTCAACAACTTGTATAGTAGCAATGGTAGTGTGTGTAGGAAGGCTCTTAATTCTCTCTTCCTCTTCTTGAGGTACAATCACTTCAGGTTTGGCTGCCATTTTATTTATCAAAGTGGCATGTGTGTGAGACATATTGGAAACTTGGGTCTCCATGGTGGTAAGTCTAGTTTGGAGGTTGGAAATCTCACTATTCAGGCTCTCAAGTTGTCTTCCAATGTTTTAAGAAATAGAAGTATGTTATTCTAATTTTCTAGAGAAGACTTTGTTTTGTTCATATTGGGTGTGCATATAATTATTTGTAGCCTTCTCTATCTCTAAAAGTTTCTCATAACTAGGCATTCTTCTATCATTAGGAGTGTCGCTATCCCCATAGTTGTTGGATGGGAATGGTCTAGGATTGCTAGTAGAATTACTCCTATAAGCATTGTTATTGAAGTTGTTCCTGGAAATAAAATTAACATCCGCTTGCTCTCTTTCTTGAGCAACCAAAGAATTAAAGGAACATCATGAGGATCAATAGGAGCTTGCTTAGTAAGTAGCGTCATGATCATGTCAACCTTATCATTAAGGGAGGAAATCTCCTCAACAGAGTTTACCTTCCTACCTGTTGGAGCTGTCTCGGTGTGCCATTGAGAATAATTTGTCATCATCTCATCCAATAGTTTTGTGGTAGCACCAAGTGTAGTTGACATAAAGGTTCCTCCCGCGGCCGAGTCTAACAGATTCCGCGAGGTAAAGTTCAATCCTGCATAAAAAGTTTGGATAACCATCCAAGTAGTCAAACCATGAGTAGGGCAATTTTTAACAAGAGATTTCATTCGTTCCCAAGCTTGAGCAACATGTTCATTATCCAATTTCCTAAAATTCATAATGTTACTCGTCAACTAGATAATCTTAGCAGGCGGGTAATACTTCCCAATAAAAGCATCTTTGCACTTATCCCAAGAATCTATGATATTCCTAGGCAAAGATTGAAGCCACACTTTAGCTCCTCCTCTCAAGGAGAAAGGAAAAAAAACTTAAGTTTAACAATATCACCATCTACTTCTTTATTTTTTGCATATCACAGAGCTCAACAAAATTGTTCAAGTGCAAAGCAGCATCATCTCGAGCACCAGAGAATTGATCTTTCATAACTAGGTTCAGCAAAGCAGGTTTAATCTCATAGGACGTGGCTCCACTGGCGGGAGCAGCAATAGGAGTCCAGATAAAGTCATTGTTGTTGTGACCAGTGAAGTCACACAACTTGGTGTTCTTAGTGGAACCCATAGTAGCAGCAACAAGCAAGAGCAAAGCAACTATTTTTTTTTGTAGTTTTTGGGTATAAGACTCTAAAGCAAAAACTAGAAAGCAAACTAACAAGGTTAAAAAGCAAAGGTAAAAGATAGTGTGCAACTCCCCTATCTTGAAGAGTGGAGTCCCCGGCAAGGGCGTGAAAAAATCGCTTGATGACGAGGTGATGTATATGCTTCTCGCCCTTCGTTGGACGCCAAGTGGAAGGTGGAGATGTAGTCAGCAGCAAATTTCCCTTACACGGAGACTGAAAGATTTACCGAACCATGAGGACTCCTAGGCTCAATAAGTAGGTGTCTTCCACCCTGGCGCTAGCATAAGATGTGGACATGCACACACAACAAATAACTTTCCTCCCAACGAGTACAGAGAGGTTGTCAATCTCTCCGGGCTTGTAGTTTGCAAAGGATCAAAACACAAGCACGAAGGTAATAGTGATTGCAACGAAAAAGTCAATAAAGCAGTAAATGATGGAGGTGTAAGCAATGATGGTGATACGGACCGGAGTCACATGACGTTCACTAGTGATGTCTCTCTCTCAAAAGACGATAAACAACTATGGTAGGGTAAACAAATCACAGTTGGGTAATTGACAGAATTATGATCACACCGCAATGCTAATTATGCTCCTTAATAATTAGAGTGTCAATAGTAATGGCCAATACACCAAGACAAGTAGACCGTTTATTCATCAACATCCACTTACTAACCATCCACCTTGATATATCTATCCAGAACATATCTCCGGTATAATGTTGTGAGCCCCAACCAAAGTGTAAACTCAAATCAATGGACAACTACATTAACGAACTATGCGTAAGGTAAACAATCCTTGCAACCTTGGTCACAAGCACCTTCTTTTCTCCCTCGTGGCAACAAGGAAATCCCCTAGTCTCATGTTTCTGTCACTCAAGCTAGACATCGAGGGGCCTGAACCCACAATCACGCATAACGCTCCCTCTTGGAGTTACGATCTACTACTTAGTCAAAGCAATAAAAAGCAACAGAGAACGTGCAAGAATCACTACTGAACATAATATAAAAGGATAATCAAATATATAACTCATAACAATCTGAACATAATCTCATAACCCATCAGATCCCAACAAACCGAGCATAGCAATAGCAAGAGAATTACATTGATGTATTGATCATGTAGGGCAGCTCACAAGGACTAACCATTGAAGCACAAGATTGGAGAGAAGACATCACATAGCTACTGGTCATGGACTCATGGTCCAAGGGAAACTACTCACGGCACATCCAGGAGGTGTCCATGGTGGTGGAGAAGCTCCCAGAGGTCAATCCTCCCTCCGGCAGGGTGCCAGGAAGAGATCTCCTGACGCTCCCGATCTCGAAAGCGTTGCGGCGATGGAACGATGGAGAAATTCGCGATTCCAGAAAGTCTACGAGGGTTTCCTAACGGAACACAAAATATAGGCCAAAGGAGGGCAACGGAGGAGGTGGGGCCCACCCAGGCGACCTCCTGGCGCTGCCTGGGGCGTGGCCGCGCCAGCAGGCCTCCTGGGAGGCCCCTTGCCCCCCTGTGGCCCTCCTTCGGTGATACCGAAGCTTTTGTTTTGCTGATTTTTTTATATATTTTCTGTATTTTTTCGGGCTTCGAAAAATCGGGTAAAAGCCCCTGCAAAGAAGATATCAGCACAAAGAAACTGGCACTGGGTGCACTGAGTTAGTAGGTTAGTCCAAATATGTGTAAAATGATATAAAAGTGTAGCAAAACATATAACAATGTCACCCAAAAGATCATGGAACAAGCAGAAATTTTAGATACGTTTGGGACGTATTAGCATCCTCTCGATTGCTTCGACCTTTGACCTGTCCACCTCGATTCCCTTTTCAGATATCTTGTGGTGAAGAACAATTCCCTCATTGACCATGAAGTGGCACTTCTTCGAGTTGAGTACCAAGTTTGTCTCCTCACATCTATGCAAAACTTTATTGAGGTTGTGGAGCAATGGACAAAAGAGGTTCCATAGACAGAGAAATCGTCCATGAAGACCTCCACAATTTCCGCACAAAAACCATGAAAGATAGCAGACATACAGCTTTGAAAAGTAGTAGGAGCATTGCATAAACCAAAACGCATACGTCTATTAGCATAAGTACCAAAAGGTCAAGTAAAAGTGGTCTTCTCTTGATCAGCAGTGTTAACATTTATTTCAGAGAAGCCAGAATACTCATCAAGATAGCAAAAGTGAGTGCTTTTGGATAACCTTTCAAGCATTTGATCGATGAACGGGAGCGGGTAGTGGTCCTTCCTGGTTGCCTTGTTCAGCTTCGTGTAATCAATACACATTCTATATACAATAATAATTCTTTGAGGTATTAGTTCATTCTTATCATTAGGAACTACAGTCGTACCTCCTTTCTTGGGAACACAATGTACCAGACGTACCCACTTACTATCATCTATAGGGTAGATAATACCTGCGGCTAGAAGCTTGAGGATTTTGGTCCTCACAACATCCTTCATCTTTGGGTTCAACCTTCGCTGGTGATCAACATTCGGTTTAGCATGAGGCTCAAGATTGATAGTATGCTGACAAATAGATGGACTAATCCCCTTAAGATCATCAAGGGTATAGCCAATAGCGCCTCGGTGTTTACGAAGGACTGCCATAAACGCACTTCTTCATATCATGAAAGGTTAGAATTGATAATGACAGGATATACTATTTTTTCATCTAAATAAGCATACTTGAGCGTACTGGGAAGAGGTTTAAGATCAAACACCGGGTCTTCTTTTGGTTTCGATAAAATTCCCAAAGGCTCAACCGGAAGGTTGTGCTTCAGGATAGAGGGTGTCTCAAGAATATGTCATCTAGCTCACTGCTTTCCTGCATATGCATATCATTCTCGTGGTCCTCCATAAATTGCTGCAAAGGATCGCTAGGAGGAATAGCAATAGAAGCAATCTCTTCAATAATTTTATCATTACTAGGCAAATCAGTACCTTGAGTTTGCTTCGAAAATTTTGAAAAGTTAAATTCATACGGCTCACCATTAAATTCAACAGATACTTTTCCTTTCCTGCAATCTATAATAGCTCCACAAGTTTTAAGAAAAGGCCTACCAAAGATAATACGCAAAAACTATCTTGCACTGAACCAAATACTAGAAAATCGGTAGGATATTTTACCTTTGCACATCGAACTTCAACATCTCGCACAATTACAATAGGAGAGATAGTTTCTTTGTTTGCAAGATGAATAGTAACATCAACTTCTTCAATTTCACATGGTAGAATCTCATTCATGATCCCCTTGATAAAGTGAAAAAGGAATAGCACTAGCATTGGATCCCAAATCACATAGCCCATAATAATTATGATCTCCTATTTTAACATATACAACTCGAGTACCTGAAATTTGGCCTTTATTCTTGGTTGTAACAAGGTTAGTGGAAACAACACAAAAATTTATATTGGAATCCTCAATATTACTAGTAACAAGATCCTTAACTAATGCAACTTGACGATCGACCTTAATTAGGTCCTCATGCTCGTCAGTCGTTCTTTCACTTCTATTCAGTATGCGTGTGACAAAAGAATGCTCCCTCATCCTAGTGGGAAAAGGGGGCTTTTCATATAAAACTGCAGGCAAGATAGGGTCAACAACATTGATATCAACAGGTAAATCCTTAAAAGGTTTATGGTGTTGATCCTCCCTCTTCTTAGAAGAGTCAATATGAGAGGCCAAGTCTTTGCAAAAACCAATTAGAAGCTGGGAATCAAGACCAATCTTAGCACAAAAGGTATTGAAGTAATGAGTTTCCACATAGCTCTCAATGTAATCATGCTCATAATTTATAACGGGTTCAATACCTTTATCAATCTCCCAATCTTCAGTGTTCTTCTGGATCCTTTCAATAAGATCCCACTTAGCTTCAGTGCTTTTTTTGGAGAATGCCCAACTAGAGGAGGCATCAAGCATCTCTTTATCTTGACGAGAAAGCCTCGCATAAACATCTGTCAGTATAATTTCCTTGGAGAGCTCATGATTAAGTCATTTGAGCATTAGGGCCTTCAATCTCCCCCAAGCATGAGCGATGCTTTCTCCGTCACGAGATCAAAAGTTATAAATATAGTTCCTGTCTCGATGTATTTCATGAAGAGGATAAAACTTTGCATAAAAGAGAGGCATAAGATCTTGCCAATTTAGTAAATGAGAGTTATCAGGAAGCCTATACCAATCGAAAGCCTTATATTTTAATGATAGATAAAATAGCTTTCTCATAACAAAATCCATCTTTATACCTGCAAGCTCGAATAAGGAGCATAGTTGTGAAAGACATAGCAAGTGTTCACCTGGATGTCTATCTCCTGCATATCGATTAGCCAAGACACAATCAATAATACGATTTGGTATTTTAAAGGGCACAATTTTAGTAGGTGGGGGAGGCTTCTCTACCACAATAGCATTTGGGCGGTTCCCCACAAGCAACAAACCAATAGCAGAGTTGTCCATAGGAGCAAAAACGAAAACAGTAAAATAAAAACAGCGCGTACAACGTAGAGGTTTCCTTACCAATAGCGTTAGACTCCCCAGCAACGGCGCTAGAAAATGGTCTTGATAACCCACGAGTATAGGGGATCTATCGTAGCCTTTTCGATAAGTAGGAGTGTCGAACCCAACGAGGAGCAGAAGGTACTGATAAGCGATCTTGAGCAAGGAATAACTGCAAGTACTGAAAGGTAACTTTTTATGGGTTTTGTAGTATAAGAAACAAGGAAATAAATGCAAGGAAAGTAAATTGTGCAACAAGTGGACCAATGCTTTTGAACACAAAGGATAAGCCGAGGTACTAACCTTATAAGTACTAAGGCGTTCTTGAGGGCACACGTGAGAGATAGTCAAGTGCTTTCGCCATATTCTGTCTAGTACTATGTTTTGTATTGATAAGTGTTATGTGGGTGGATCTTAACTAGTGCACCGTCTAGGTTAAGACAAGTACACTCTTATGATTAATCCCTCTTGCAAGTTTCCGCAAATAAAAGAGAGAAATTAAGGCAAAGCCTAACCATAGCAATAATCTTTAGGATCCAATACTCCTTCATGCAAAAGTATGCGAACTGGGGTTCAGGTTTCTGTCACTCCGGCAACCCACCATAAGCATTCTTTATACACCATGCATTCCTCTTTGTCCTTCAAAAGGCGAAGTGTTATGTAGTCAACGTTCACATAACACCACTAGAAGAATAACACCATAACTTAAATATCAATCAACACATATTACTTCAACATCATATGACTACTAGCAACTAGACTTCTCCCATGTCCTCAAGAACTAAAGTAACTACTCACAAGACTTAAAAGAGACCATGAGAAGAGGTGATGAAAATATGATGAACAATCTGGTCATAACAATTATTCTCCAACAAAACTCAATGGCATTCACCACAAAAGAGTAATCAACACCGGTAGAGTAGAGGGGATGAATAGTGCAAGGTACAACTTCGATTGCAACGGTAAAGTAAGATGGGGTGAATATGGAGATGTTGCTGGTGTTGAGGGTGATGGTGATGATGATATCGATGATGCTCATGATGATGGTGATGACGATGATGATGATCTCCCCCTCCGGGAGGAGTTCTCCCTGGCGGAATCTGCCTGCCGGAAAGGTCGTTTCTTCTCTGTAGGTTTCCGCCCTGGAGCGGCGGCGGAACTATGGAAAAACTTCTCTCTCCGTAAATTTTATATCAAGGGGATTATATAGGCCAAAGGAGAGCACTAGAGGTAGGACACACCACCCAGGTGGTCTCTGGGCGGGCCTAGGGGTGGCCCGCGCCAGCAGGTCGCCCGGTGACCTGTGGCCCCCCTCCGTCCCTTCTTCGGTATGTCTTCATGGTCTGTTTGGAAACTCCTTCCCTCAAAATTTCAGCACAGTTGGAGATGTTCTGATAAGGTTACTCTTCGTGCTATTTTCCCTGATGAATCATGCGTCTTCTGTTTTGGCACCGGAAAGTTGTAAACTGTGTAAAATAAGCCAAAACACTATAAGTACATCATCATATTGTGAAATATATCAATGAATAGAGACAAATTATGATACAAATTATGATACAAAATTATGAGTAGTCATCCTTACGTGCTTGCCAAGTGTTTAAAACATTTTGGGTCGCCGTAGCGGGTGGTTCATCTCCTAGCGTTGCATCAAGGACATAATTATTTTGGCCAGTAGTGACGATAAACCTCAGATTACGAGCCCAGTCAACAAATTTTCTTCCATCATCTTTCAACTTAGCCTTCTGTAGGAACGTGTTAAAATTCAGGGTTGCTACTGCGTGAGCCATGGATCTACAACATAAAATTTTGCAAAGATTAATTAGACTATGTTTAAGATAATTTATTTTAGCTAATCATATTACCAATAAACTCCCACTCAAATTGACATCCCTCTAGTCATTCGAGTGTCGCATGATCCAAATTCACTAACTCAAGTCCGATCATCACGTGAGTTGAGTATAGTTTCAATGGTGAACATCTCCATGTTGATCATATCAACTATATGATTCATGCTCGACCTTTCGGTCTCTTGTGTACCGAGGCCATGTTTGTACATGCTAGGCTCGTCAAGTTTAACCCGAGTGTTCCGCGTGTGCAACTGTTTTGCACTCGTTGTATGTGAATGTTGAGTCAATCACACCCGATCATCACGTGGTGTCTCGAAACGACGAACTGTCGCAACGGTGCACAGTCGGGGAGAACACAATTTATCTTGAAAATATAGTCAGAGACCACCTTATAATGCTACTGTTGTCGTAAGCAAAATAAGGTGCATAAAAGTATTAACATCACATGCAAATCATAAGTGAAATGATATGGCCATGAACTTGTGCTTCTTGATCTCCACCACCAAAGCACCGGCATGATATCCATCGTCACCGGCGCCGCACCATGATCTCCATCATCGCGCCGTCGAGGTTGTCGTGCTATCTATGTTATTACTACCCTATGGTAAAAGCATCTGCAAGCACAAACGTTAGTTTAAAGACAACCCTATGGCTCCTGCTGGTTGCCATAGTATCAACGTGCAAGTCGATATTTAACTATTACAACATGATCATCTCATACATCCAATATATCATATCATGTCTTTGGCCATATCACATCACATGCATACCCTGCAAAAACAAGTAAGACGTCCTCTAATTTGTTGTTGCAATTTTTACGTGGCTGCTATGGGTATCTAGTATGATCGCATCTTAGTTACGCAAAGCCACATTGGTCATATGCAAATTGCTATTTAACCTTCTCCAAGGACCGCCTCGGTCAAATCCAATTCAACTAAAGTTGAAGAAACACACACCCGCCAGTCATCTTTATACAACAAGTTGCATGTCAGCCGATGAAACCGGTCTCTCGTAAGCTTACGAGTAAAGTTGGTCCGAGCTGCTTCAATCTAACAATAGCGCTGAATTAAGAAAATACTAAGTAGGGTAGCAAATTGAACATCAACACCCACAAACTCTTTTGTGTTCTACTCAAGATATCATCTACGCATGAACCCTGCTCATGATGCCACTGTTGGGGAACATTGCATGGGAAACAAAAAAAAATCTGCGCACACGAAAGACCTATCATGGTGATGATCATCTACGAGAGGGAGATCAAATCCACATGCCCTTGTAGATCTCTAAGCGGGAAGCGTTAAGAAAAGCGGTTGATGTAGTGGAAGTCTTCACGATCCAAATCGCCATCCCATGATCCGTCCCCATATAGCGCCGAACGAACGGCGCCTCCGCGTTCAGCACATTTACAGCTTAGTGATGATCTCCGCCTTCTTGATCCAGCAAGAGAGACAAATAGGTAGTTGAATCCTCCGGAAGCACAACGGCATGGCGGTGATGGTGGTGAAGCTCCTCCGACAGGGCTTCGCCGCGCCGTATCAAATCAGCTAAGAGATGTCACGAGGACGTGGAGAGAGAGAGTGTGTTGCGCTATGGCTTGGGGTGCAAAACCCCTCCCATTTCTCCACTATATATAGGAGGAACAAGAGGAAGGGTGCTTTTCATCCTACTCCAAGTAGGAGGGGTCGTCCGAGCCAAGGAGGAAGGTCTCATCCTCCAATTCGGTTTGGTGGAGGAGTCCTTTCCTTCTTGTCCACCTCCTTCCTTTTTTCTTTCTTTTTCCTTTATTTTTGCTTCAGCCGAAATAGGTTTATTGGGATGGCCTCACCAGACCACAAAGGGTTGGTGCACCATCCATGGTCCTATTAGGTCTCTCCAAGGTGGGTGGTCCCTCCAGGTAAAACACGGGAACCCATTCGTCACTCCCGGTACATTACCGGTAATGCCCGAAATCCTTCCGGAAGCCAAATGCAACATTCCTATATATCAATCTTCGTTCCGGACCATTCTGGAGACACTCGTGACGTCCAGGATCTCATCCGGGACTCCGAAAAACATTTGGTTACTAACATCAATAATTCAACTATACCGAAAACGTCACCAAACCTTAAATGTGCAGACCCTGCGGGTTCGAGAACTATGTAGAAATGACCTGAGACATTCTCCGGTCAATATCCAATAGTGGACCTGGATTCCCATATAGGATCCTACATATTCTATGAATATCTATCAGTTGAACATCTATGTCAAGGATTCGGTTAATCCCGTATATCATTCCCTTTGTCCTTCGGTATGTTACTTGGCCAAGATTCGATTGTCGGTATCCCAATACCTATTTCAATCTTGTTACCGGCAAGTCTCTTTACTCATTCCGTAATACAAGATCTCGTGGCTAACTCTTTAGTCACATTGCTCGCAAGGCTTGTTTGTGATGTTGTATTACTGAGTGGGCGCCGAGATACCTCTCCGTCACACGGAGTAACAAATCCCAGTCTTGAACGGACACCTTTGGAGATACCTGTGGAGCACCTTTATAGTCACCCAGTTACGTTGCGACGTTTGATACATACAAAGTATTCCTCCGCTGTTAGTGGGTTACATGATCTCATGGTAATAGGAATGTATACTTGACATGCAGAAAACAATAGCAACAAAATTACACAATCATATGCTATGTTCATAGTTTGGGTCTTGTCCATCACATCATTCTCCTAATGATGTGATCCCATTATCAAGTGACAACACTTCTCTATGGCTATGAAACACTAACCATCTTTGATCAACGAGCTAGTCAACTAGAGGCTTACTAGGGACATTATTTTGTCTATGTATCCACACATGTATTTGTGTTTCCGCTCAATATAATTATAGCATGGATAAAAACGATTATCTTAAAACAGGAAATATAATAATAACTATTTTATTATTGCCTCTAGGGCGTATTTCCAACAGCCTCCCACTTGCACTAGAGTCAATAATCTAGCATCACATCACCATGCGATTTACAATGTAACAAACTTAACAACCATACAGTTCTTGTGTTGGTCATGTTTAGCTCATAGAACGGGTTTAGTCAGCGGGTCTGCAACATTTAGATCCGTGTGCACTTTGCAAATATTTATGTCCTCCTCCTTGATATAATCGTGGATGGCATTGAAGCGTCATTTAATGTGTGTGGTCCTCTGGTGAAACCTTGGTTCCTTGGCTAGAACAATGGCTCCAGTGTTGTCATAGAATGGATTTATTGGATCAAGTGCGCTCGGCACCACTCGAAGATCTGTCATGAACTGCTTCATCCAGACACACTCCTTAGCCACCTCTGAGCCTGCTACTCCGCTTCGCATGTAGAATCAGCTACGACGCTTTGCTTGGAACTGCATCAGCTTACCGCAGCCCCATTTAGAATATACACGTATCCGGTTTGTGACTTAGAGTCATCTGGATCAATGTCGAAGCGTGCATCGACGTAACACTTTATGACAGGCTCCTCTCCACCTCCATAAACGAGAAACATTTCTTTAGTCCTTTTCAGTTACATCAGAATATTCTTGACTGTTGTCCAGTGCTCCATTCCTGGATTACTCTGAAACATGCCTATCATACTTATGGCGAGGCTGACATCCGGTCATGTGCACAGCATTGCATACATGATAGACCCTATGGCTGAGGCATAGGGGCGACACTCACCGTTTCTCTATCTTCTGCACTTCCTGGGCATTGAGTCTTACTCAACTTTAAACCTTGTAACACAGGCAAGAATCCCTTCTTGGATTGTTCCATTTCGAACTTCTTCAAAATCTTATCAAGGTATGTGCTTTGTGAAAGTCCTATCACAAGTCTCGATCTATCTCTATAGATCTTAATGCCCAATATGTAAGCAACTTCTTCGAGGTCCTTCACTGAAAAAAATTAGTTCAAGTAATCCTTTACGCTATTCAAAAGTTCTATATTGTTTCCAATCAGCAATATGTCATCCACATATAATATTAGAAGTGCTATAGAGCTCCCACTCACTTTCTTGTAAATACAAGCTTCTCCAAAAACTTGTATAAACCCGAACGCATTGATCACCTCATCAAAGCGCTGAGTCCAACTCCGAGATGCTTGCACTAGTCCATAAATGGATTGCTGGAGCTTGCACACTTTGTCAGCATTCTCTGGATCGACAAAACCTTCGGGTTGCATCATATACAACTCTTCCTTAAGAAACTCGTTAAGGAACACCGTTTTGACATCCATCTGCCAGATTTCATAATTGAAAAATGTAGCTATTGCTAACATGATTCAGACGAACTTAAGCATCGCTTCGGGTGAGAATGTCTCATCGTAGTCAACTCCTTGAACTTGTGAAAAACCCTTTGCCACGAGTCGAGCTTTATAGACGGTTACATTACCGTCCGCGTCCGTCTTCTTCTTAAAGATCCATTTGTTCTGAATAGCCTTTCAGCCTTCAGGTAATACTTCCATAGTCCATATTTTATTTTCATACATAGATCCTATCTCAGATTTCATGGCCTCTAACCATTTGTTGGAATCTGGGCCCACCATTGCTTCTTCATAATTCACAGGCTCATTGTTGTCTAACAACATGATTGACAAGACAGGATTAACGTACCACTCAGGAGCAGTACGTACTCTTGTCGACCTACGAGGTTCGATAGCAACTTGATCCGAAGTTTCATTATCGTCATCATTAGCCCTGGGCCACCATCTTGTTGAAGCAAAGGTTCGTCAACCTCATCAAGTTCTATTGTCCTCCCACTCAATTCTTTCGAGAGAAACTCTTTCTCAAGAAAAGCTCCGTTCTTAGCGACAAACACTTTGCCCTTGGATTTGAGATAGAAGGTATACCCAACTATCTCTTTTAGGTATCCTATGAAGACGCACTTTTCCGCTTTGGGTTCCAGCTTTTCGGGCTGAAGCTTTTTGACATAAGCATCACATCCCCAAACTATAAGAAACGACAACTTTGGCTTCTTGCCATACCATACCTCATATGATGTCGTCTCAACGGATTTTAATGGTGCCCTATTTAAAGTGAATGCAGCCGTCTCTAATGCATAGCCCCAAAATGATAATGGTAAATCGTTAAGAGACATCATAGAACGCACCATATCTAATAAAGTACAATTACGATGTTCAGACACACCATTGCACTGTGGTGTACCGGACAGTGTCAACTGTGAAACAATTCCACATTGTTTTAAGTGAGCACCAAACTCGAAACTGAGAGACTCTCCTCCTCGATCAGATCGCGGGAACTTGATCTTCTTGTTATGATGATTTTCCACTTCACTCTGAAATTGCTTGAACTTTTCAAACGTTTCAGACTTGTGCTTCATCAAGTAAATATAGCCATATCTACTCAAATCATCAGTGAAGGTGAGAAAATAACGATATCCGCCGCACGTCTCTATGCTCATTGGTCCGCACACATCAGTATGTATGATCTCCAACAAGTCACTTGCACGCTCCATTGTTCCGGAGAACGAAGTCTTAGTTATGTTGCCCATGAGGCATGGTTCGCATGTGGCAAGTGATTCATAATCAAGTGACTCCAAAAGTCCATTAGCATAGAGTCTCTTCATGCATTTTACACCAATATGACCTAAGCGGCAGTGCCACAAGAAAGTGGCGCTATCATTATTAACCTAGATCATTAGGTCTCAATGTTATGGACATGAGTGTCAGTATCGAGATTCAATATGAACAAACCCCTCACATTGGGTGCATGACCATAAAAGGTATTACTCATAAAAATAGAACAACCATTATTCTCTGATTTAAATGAGTAACCGTCTCGCAATAAACAAGATCCAGATATAATGTTCATGCTCAACGCCGGCACTAAATAACAATTATTTAAGTTCATCACTAATCCCGATGGTAACTGAAGTGAGACCGTGCCGACGGCGATTGCATCAACCTTGGAACCATTCCCGACGCGCATCGTCACTTCATCCTTTGTCAGTCTTCGTTTATTCCGCAGTTCCTGTTTCGAGTTGCAAATATGAGCAACAGAACTTTTATCAAATACCTAGGCACTACTACGAGAACTGGTGAGGTACACATCAATAACATGTATATCAAATATACCTTGTTTGGTGTTGGCCGCCTTCTTATCGGCAAGATACTTGGGGCAGTTTTGCTTCCAGTGACCAGTCCCCTTGCAATAATAGCACTCAGTTTCCGGCATAGGTCCAACATTGGGTTTCTTCGTCGAAGGGGCAATAACTTTGCCACTCTTCTTGGAGTTGCCCTTCTTGCCTTTGCCGGTTTTCTTGAAACTAGTGATTTTATTGACCATTAACACTTGATGTTCTTTCTGGATTTCTGACTCAGCGACTTTCAGCATCGCAAACAACTCACCGGGTGACTTATTCATCCCTTGCATGTTATTCTTCAACACGAAGCCTTTATAGCTAGGCGGCGGCGACTGAAGAATTCTGTCAGTAATAGCTTCTTGCGGTAGTGCAATCCACAACTCAGCTAGACGGTTAGAGTACCCAGAAATTCTGAGCACGTGTTCAATAACAGACGAATTCTCCTCCATTTTGCAAGCATAGAACTTATCGGAGGTCTCAAACCTCTCGATCCGGGCATTCTTCTCAAAGATAAACTTCAACTCCTGGAACGTCTCATATGCTCCATGACATTCAAAAAGTCTTTGAAGTCCTGGTTCTAAGCCATACAAAATTGCACATTGAACTAGTGAGTAGACATCCTTACGTGCTTGCCAAGCGTCCAAAATGTCTTGGGTCGCCGTAACGGGTGGTTCATCTCCTAGCGCTGCATCAAGGACATAATTCTTTTCGCCAGCAGTGGGGATAAGCCTCAAATTACAAGCCCAGTCAACAAAGTTGCTTCCATCATCTTTCAACTTAGCTTTCTCTAGGAACGTGTTAAAATTCAAGGTTGCTACTGCGCGAGCCATGGATCTACAACATAAAATTTTGCAAAGATTACTTAGACTACGTTTAAGATAATTGAGTTTAGCTAATCATATTACCAATAAAGTCCCACTCAAATTTAGATCCCTCTAGTCACTCGAGTGTCGCATAATCCAAATTCGCTAACTCAAGCCCGATCATCACGTGAGTTGAGTATAGTTTCAGTGGTGAACATCTCCATGTCGATCATATCAACTATATGATTCATGCTCGACCTTTCGGTCTCTTGTGTTCCGAGGCCATGTTTGTACATGCTAGGCTCGTCAATTTTAACCCGAGTGTTGTGCGTGTGCAACAGTTTTGCAACCGTTGTATGTGAACGTTGAGTCTATCACACCCGATCATCACGTGGTGTCTCGAAATGACAAACTGTCGCAACGGTGCATAGTCGGGGAGAACACAATTTATCTTGAAATTTTAGTGAGAGACCACGTTCTAATGCATAGAAAGATTAATATCACATGCAAATCATAAGTTACATGATATGGCCATGAACTTGTGCTTCTTGATCTCCATCACCAAAGCACCGGGATGATCTTCATCGTCACCGGCGCCGCACCAAGATCTCCATCATCGTCCGCCATCGAGGTTGTCATGCTATCTATGTTATTACTACTAAAGCTACAACCTAGCGACATAGTAAAAGCATCTGCAAGCACAAATGTTAGTTTAAAGAAACCCTATGGCTCCTGCCAGTTGTCGTAGCATCGACGTGCAAGTCGATATTTAACTATTACAACATGATCATCTCATACATCCAATATATCATATCATGTCTTTGGCCATATCAGATCACATGCATACCCTACAAAAACAAGTTAGACGTCCTCTAATTTGTTGTTGCAATTTTTACGTGGCTGCTATGGGTATCTAGTATGACCGCATCTTACTTACGCAAAGCCACAATGGTGATATGCAAATTTCTATTTAACCTTCTCCAAGGACCGCCTTGGTCAAATCCAATTCAACTAAAGTTGAAGAAACAGACACACGTCAGTCATCTTTATGCAACAAGTTGCATGTCAGCCGATGAAACCGGTCTCTCATAAGCTTACGAGTAAAGTTGGTTCGGGCCGCTTCAATCCAACAATACCGCTGAATTAAGAAAAGACTAAGGAGGGCAGTAAATTGAACATCAACACCCACAAACTCTTCGGTGTTCTACTCGAGATATCATCTACGCATGTACCTAGCTCATGATGGCACTGTTAGGGAACGTTCAATGGGAAACAAAAAAAATCCTACGCACACGAAAGACCTATCATGGTGTTGATCATCTATGTGAGGGAGATCGGATCCACATACCCTTGTAGATGGCTAAGCGGGAAGCGTTAAGAAACGCGGTTGATGTAGTGGAACGTCTTCACGATCCAAATCGTCATCCCACGATTTGTCCCGCTCTAGCGCCGAACGGACGGCACCTCCATGATGACCCAGAAGTATAGGGGATCAATCGTAGTCCTTTCGATAAGTAAGAGTGTCGAACCCAACGAGGAGCAGAAGGATCTGACAAGTGGTTTTTAGCAAGGTAAAATCTGCAAGCACTGAAATTGTCGGTAACAAGTGATTGTGTGGTGAGATGATTTGTAACAAGCAACAAGTAACAAAAGCAGCAATGATGCAGCAAAGTGGCCCAATCCCTTTTGTAGCAAGGGACAAGCCTCGACAAAGTCTTATAGGAGGAAAAACGCTCCCGAGGACACACGGGAATTTCTATCATGCTAGTTTTCATCATGTTCATATGATTCGCGTTCGTTACCTTGATAGTTTGATATGTGGGTGGACCGGCGCTTGGGTACTGCCCTTACTTGGACAAGCATCCCACTTATGATTAACCCCTCTCGCAAGCATCCGCAACTACGAAAGAAGGATTAAGACAAAGTCTAACCATAGCATTAAACTAGTGGATCCAAATCAGGCCCTTACGAAGTAACGCATAATCTAGGGTTTAAGCTTCTGTCACTCTAGCAACCCATCATCTACTTACTACTTCCCAATGCCTTCCTCTAGGCCCAAATAATGGTGAAGTGTTATGTAGTCGACGTTCACATAACACCACTAGAGGAAAAACAACATACAACACATCAAAATACCGAACGAATACCAAATTTACATGACTATTATTAGCATGACTTATCCCATGTCCTCAGGAACAAAAGTAACTACTCACAAAGCATAATCATAATCATGACCAGAGAGGTAATGAGTAGCATCAAGGATCTGAACATAAACTCTTCCACCAAGTAATCCAACTAGCATCAACTACAAAGAGTGATCAACACTACTAGCAACCTTACAAGTACCAATCGGAGTCGCGAGACGGAGATTGGTTACAAGTAATGAACTAGGGTTTGGAGATGAGATGGTGCTGATGAAGATGTTGATGGTGACGAGTCCCCTCCGATGAGAGGAGTGTTGGTGATGACGATGGCGGCGATTTCCCCCTCCGGGAGGGAAGTTTCCCCGGCAGGATCGTCCTGCCGAAGCTCTAGATTGGTTTTGCTTCCGCCTTGTGGCGGCGGCGAATCCACGAAAAAGCTCCTCCCTAACTTTTTGCTGGACGAAACCCTTCATATAGCAGAAGAGGGGGCCAGTGGGCCAGCAGGCTGCCCACAAGCCCCCTGGGCATGGCCAGAGGGGTGGCCGCGCCAAGCAGGCTTGTGGCCACCTGCTGGCGCCCCTCTGGCGCTTCTTCGGCCTAGTATTTTTTATAAATCCGAAAAAAATCCTCGTTGATTTTTACGGCATTTGGAGTTGCGCAGAATAGGTATCTCAACTTTGCTCCTTTTTCAGGCCAGAATTCCAGCTGCCGGCATTCTCCCTCTTCATGTAAACCTTGCATAATAAGAGAGAAAAGGCATAATTATTGTACCGTGAAGTGAAATAACAGCCCAAGAAGCGATAAATATCAACATGAAAACATGATGCAAAATGGGCGTATCAATTCCCCCAAGCTTAGACCTCGTTTGTCCTCAGGCGAAAGCCTAGCTCAATAAATATGTCCACATGTTTAGGGAGAGAGGTGTCAACAAAATAAGATACGAACATGCATGCATCATGATCATGATCAAAACAGCAATACCAACATATAATCTCTCATGCTAAAGTGATAATTCCTTCACAAAGTAAAGCATGGATCAAGAACCTTACCGAGAAGTAACAACCGATAGCCTTTAGTCATTGAAGCAATTGCAATTTATCACAACATCAGAAAGAGTCAAATAAGACCTTGTAAAGCAAATCCACATACTCAATCATTCTTTCGTTCTCTACAATTGCTACAACTCACGTGGTACTCATGAGATCAAAGTTTCAGCTGGACACAGAGAAAGATAGGGGCTTATAGTTTTGCCTCCCAACTGCTTACCTCAAGGTTAATGTCAACAATAATAATTCATGAATACTTACCTCCAAGTTGACATATGAATATAGATCTTTCCCAAGCATATGACGTTAGCCAAGATAAAGGCGAAATAAGGAATTGGTGAAGATCACCATGACTCTTTCAAGGGAAAAAAGTAAAGGTACAAGATAGGCCCTTCGCAGAGGGAAGCAGAGGTTATCATGCGCTTTTGAGGTCTGGATACATGTCCTCTTAGTGCCGAGGAACGTCACTTTATATTGCCTCCTCTGATAAAGAACTTTATTATGCAGTCTGTCGCTTTTATGTCTTCCTCATCACAGGTTCGTACAAAGCTTATTTTCCACACACTAATAGATCATACATATTAGAGAGCAATTTTTATTGCTTGCACCGATGACAACTTACTTCAGGGATCTTATTCAATCCATAGGTAGGTATGGTGGACTCACATCGCAAAACTGGGTTGATGGTTTATGGATGCACAAGTAGTATCTCTACTTAGTGCGGGAGGTTTGGCTAATGTGAGGTGGAAGCAATCGTCACATGGTAAGGGATCTTAATCATATAACATTGTTCGGAGCCAAGCAAACACAATTCATTATGTTGTCTTCCTTGTCCAACATCTACTTCTAGGCATGCAATAGTTTAGTGAGCGTTCACAATCATAGATGGTGTGAGAGATGATATAATTATATGTGAACCTCTCCTTCTTTATCACTTCCTATTAATTGCAACCATGACCAAGGTCTACGTTTGCCTACCCTCAACAAGTTTCAATCCTCATTCTTTTATATGTGAAGCCATCACTTCCCATAAGATCATTACATGATCTTTCATGCTTTTGTTCTTTTCTCACTCTTTTGATCATGGCAAGAGGCAAAGCCCTTCAACTAAGACACTCTTATTATATGGCTCACGAGCTCGAATACATCGGGGGTGACACAAAGCAAAACTCAAGACAAAAACACTAAGACTGTTAATCTACAAGAGAAAGACAAAACTGAAAAGGAAAACTAAAACAAAGGTAAAGGCAAAATATGTGATGGTGATACGATATCGGGGCAACTCCCCCAAACTTGGCACAAGCCAAGGGGATTGCCCGTACCCATGTTTAGTTGTCTTCCTTTGGTGGTGATGGTGGAGGAGTTGTTGCAACATGGGCTTGATCCTTCGTCTTCCAAGGCATAGGTGCTCCATCATGGAAAGATGAACGAATCTCCAGAATCCTCAAATCTGCAGCCAACCGTATTGATTTAAATCTATACTCGTACTCACAGTTTTGGTTCTACAGGTCATAGATCTGGGCCTGGAGTTGATCAATCTTGTCATAGAGCCTCGAGAGGTGCTTCCCAATGTCATTGGCATAAATCATGTGCTTGTTGGTGAACTCCATGATCATCATGTGGTTGGCGTTGAGTCCACGCTCCACCATCCTTGGTACTTGAAGACTTGTTGCTCCATTGCTTCGAGCCTCGTCTCCATGCTTCCAATCTTCTTGGGCCCCTCAACATCACGGATGTGCAACATCCCCTCACGCATCTCGATAGATTGAGGGTGTTGCAGCACTCCGTGAGGTAGGGATTGATGACCTTCTCGAAGATCTTGTCCTTCGGAGCTTTTGGGGAAGTCATAGCGATCTAGATGTGCAACAGAAACAGGCTCGATATGAAAAACAGAGGAAATCTGTGTGATGCAAGGGTCAGACCAAACGGGAGTATATATAATGATTTTTTCCAAACCAGAAGGAGTACCCCGCAGGAAAACGGAGTCCGGGAGGCGCACGAGGTGGCCACAAGCCCTCCCGGCGCGGCCTGGGGGTGGGCCCCCGCCGGGTAGGCTTGTCGCCTCCTCGCGCACTTTCCGGACTACTTCCATTTTTTGTATTTTTTCAAATATTCCAAAACGGAGAAAATTTCCTACTGGAAAAGTTATGGACTCTGTTTTCTTACCGAATCACATACCTCTTCGTTTTCGGAGTCTAAAATAGGCTGATAAATATCCCTTAGGTATTCTTCCGGAGTTATGGTATTGATAATATTGCTTTCAACATTTATGGGAGTACCTGAGATATAATGCTTGATTCTCTGCCCATTTACAACTCTCGGACAATTACCTTCCGTGTTGTTGATCTTGATAGCACGGGAATGATATACTTCCCATTTAGAGAGAAGCTTGCATGCAAAGAATCTTAAACGAGAGTTATATAGCAAGAGATAATCACCTACAATGAACTGACGCTTTTGTATCCTCTTATCATGCCACCTCTTAACCTTTTCTTTGAACAACTTGGCATTCTCATATGCCTGAGTTCTCCATTCATCAAGCGAGCTAATATCAAATAACATGTTCTCACCGGCAAGTTTGCAATCAAAGTTGAGCTCGTTGATTGCCCAATAAGCTTTATGCTCTAGCTCAAGAGGTAAATGACATGCTTTACCGTACACCATTTTGTACGGAGACATGCCCATGGGATTCTTATAGGTAGTTCTATAAGCCCACAGTGCATCGTCGAGCTTCTTAGACCAATTCTTTCTAGACCTGTTGACACTCTTTTGCAGAATTAGTTTAATCTCTCTGTTGCTTAGCTCTACTTGACCACTGGACTGAGGGTGATAGGGAGACGCAATTCTATGGTTGACATCATACTTAGCAAGCGTTTTACAGAAAGCACCATGAATGAAGTGTGAACCAAGGTCGATCATTAGATATCTAGGGACTCCAAATCTAGGGAAGATAACTTCTTTCAGCATCCTTATAGAGGTGTTGTGATCAGCACTACTAGTGGGGATAGCTTCTACCCACTTAGTGACGTAATCAACAGCAACTAGGATATGAGTATACCCGTTGGATTTTGGAAAAGGTCCCATATAATCAAAGCCCCAGACATCAAATGGTTTAATGACAAGTGAATAGTTCATAGGAATTTCCTGACGTTTGCTAATATTACCTATTCTTTGACATTCTCACAAGACAAGACAAACTTATGGGCATCCTTGAAGAGAGTGGGCCAATAGAAACCTGATTGCAATACCTTGTGTGCAATTCTATCTCCCGCATGGTGTCCTCCGTAGGCCTCGAGTGACACTTCTGTAGGATCTGTCCCTGTTCATGTTCAGGTACACAACGTCTAATAACACCATCTACTCCTTCCTTATAAAGGTGAGGATCATCCCAAGAGTAATGTCTCAAGTCAAAGAAGAATTTCTTCTTTTGCTGGTATGTGAAACTAGGTGGTATATATTTGGCAACGATATAGTTTGCATAATCAGCATACCACGGTGCACTACGTGAAGCATTGATGACATACAGTTGCTCATCGGGAAAGCTATCATCAATAGGTTGTGGGTCATCAAGAACGTTCTCCAACCTAGACAAGTTATCTGCTACTTGGTTATCAGCACCCTTTCTGTCAACAACATGCAAATCAAATTCTTGTAGCAAGAGAACCCATCTGATAAGTCTAGGTTTAGCGTCTTTCTTCTCCATGAGGTACTTAATAGCAGCATGATCAGTGTGAATAGTGACTTTGGAATCAACTATGTAAGACCTGAACTTTTCACATGCAAACACGACTGCTAAAAATTCCTTCTCCGTAGTAGCATAGTTTCTTTGGGCACTGTCTAGAGTTTTACAAGCATAGTGAATAACATTCAACTTCTTATCAACTCTTTGCCCTAGGACAACACAAACAGCATAATCACTAGCACCACACATGATTTCAAAAGGTAAGTTCCAATCAGGTGGTTGAACAATAGGTGCAGTTATCAAAGCCCTCTTAAGTATTTCGAAGGCTTCCTCACAATCATCGTCAAAAACAAAAGAAATATCCTTTTGCGAGAGATTGGTAAGAGGCCTAGAAATCTTAGAGAAGTCTTTAATGAACCTTCTATAGAAACCAGCATGACCAAGGAAACTTCTTATACCTTTGATATCTGTGAGGTATGGCATTTTCTCGATTGCATCAACCTTAGCTTTATCGACTTCAATACCTCTTTCAGAAATTTTATGTCCTAAGACGATGCCTTCATTAACCATAAAGTGGCACTTCTCCCAATTCAAGACAAGATTGGTGTCTTTACATCTCTGTAAGACTCGATCAAGGTTGCTGAGGCAATCATCAAAAGAAGACCCGTAAACGGAAAAGTCATCCATGATAACCTCGACAATCTTTTCACAAAAGTCAGAGAATATAGCCATCATACATCTTTAAAAGGTGGCAGGTGCATTACATAAGCCAAAAGTCATACGTCTATAAGCAAAGGTACCGAAAGGGCAGGTGAAAGTGGTTTTCTCCTGATCAGATTGTTCAACTGGTATTTCGGAGAAACAAGAATAACCGTCTAGAAAGCAGAAGTGTGTGTGTTTAGACAACCTTTCTAGCATTTGGTCAATAAAAGGCAGAGGGTAATGATCTTTCCTAGTGGCTTTATTCAGTTTCCTAAAATCGATCACCATTCTATAGCCAGTAATAATCCTCTCTGGGATCAATTCATCCTTATCATTAGGGACAACGGTAATGCCTCCTTTCTTAGGGACGCAATGCACCGGACTCACCCAATCGCTATGAGCAACAGGATAGATAATACCCGCTTCCAGGAGCTTTATTATTTATTTTCTTACTACTTCTTTCATCTTAGGTTTCAATCTCCTTTGATGATCAACAACTGGTTTGAAATCAGGATCGGTTTTAATCTTGTGCTGGCATAGAGTGGGACTAATGCCCTTAAGATCATCAAGAGTGTATCCAATAGCAGCACGGTGCTTCCTCGGAGTTTTTAGTAACTTCTTTTCATCATGCTCTGAGAGGCTAGCACTAATTATGACAGGATATATCTCTTTTTCATCAACATAAGCATACTTAAGAGTATCACGCAACTGTTTAAGCTCGAACACGGGATCACCCTTTGGTGGGGGTGGATCCCCAAGCAGTTCAACAGGCAGATTATTCTTAAGGATGAGATATTGTTCTAAGACAACTCTATCTATCTCATTCCTTTCATCCATATGCATATCATTTTCATGCTCAAGAAAGTATTGCTCTAATGGATCAGTAGGTGGCACGGCAATAGAAGCTAAGGCAATAGTTTCATCCTTACTAGGCAACTCCTTTTCATGAGGTTGTCTACCAAACTTGGAGAAATTGAACTCATGTGACACCTCTTCAAAGCCAACAGTGACAGTTTGCTTCTCACAGTCAATATGAGCGTTGACGGTATTGAGAAAAGGTCTCCCAAATATGATGGGACAAAAGCTATCTTGTGCAGTAGCAAGAACTAGGAAATCAGCAGGATACTTCGTTTTACCACACAAGACTTCAACATCCCTAAAAATTCCCACAGGGCAGATAGTATCTCTATTGGCAAGTTGAATAGTGACATCAATAGGTTCTATCTCAATAGGTGCAATCTCATCTTTGATTTCATCATATAAGGATTGACGTATTGCACTAACACTAGCACCCACGTCACATAAACCATGATAGCAATGATCTCCTATCTTAACAGAAACAATAGGTGCGCCAACAACGGTCCTATGTTTGTCTCTAGCGTGAGGTTTAGCAATTCTAGCAGCATCTTCACAGAAGTGAATATTATGTCCCTCAACATCGTCGGACAGAAGATCTTTGATAATAGCAATGCTAGGTTCAACTCTAATTTGCTCAGGGGGTGTAGGTATTCTAATATAGCCTCTACATATCACAGTTGAAGCTTTAGAATGATCCTTTATCCTAACTGGGAAAGGTGGTTTCTCAATGTAAGCACTGGGAACCACATGATCATTATAGGCAATGACTCTCTCTTCAACTAGAGTGGGTTTGACTACATTGACTTCTAAAGGAGGGTGATATTTAAACCACCTCTCTTTGGTGAGATCAATATGGGCTGCAAAGGATTCACACAATGTAGCTACTATCTCAGAGTCAAGTCCATACTTAGTGCTAAAGTCACAAAAAGTATTTGTCTCAACAAAGGATTTAACGCAATCAAACGTGAAATTCATACCTGACTCCTTACCTTCTTCAAGCTCCCAATCTTCTGAGTTGCGTTTAATTCTCTCCAATAAATTACATTTGAAGTCAATATCTCTCTTCATAAAAGAACCGGTACAAGAAGTGTCAAGCATGGTGCGATCATCATGAGAAAGCCGAGCATAGAAGTTCTGAATGATAATTTCTCTCGAGAGCTCATGATTGGGGCATGAATATAACATTGATTTAAGCCTCCCCCAAGCTTGAGCGATGCTTTCTATGTCACAAGGCAAACAATTATAAATATAATTCCGATCATGATGTACTAAATGCATAGGATAAAACTTTTGATGAAATTCCAATTTCAACCAATTGTAGTCCCATGATCCAGTATCATCACATAGCCTATACCATGTCAACGCCTTATACTTCAAAGATAAAGGATAGACCTTCTTCTTGACCTCATCCTCGGGCAAACATGCAAGCTTAAATAAACCACAAACTTCATCTACATAGATTAGATGCAAGTCTGGATGTGATGTTCCATCTCCTGTAAAAGGATTAGCCAGCAGTTTCTCAAGCATACCCAAAGGAAATTCAAAGCAAATATTTTCAGTAGGAGCAGCAGGTTGAGGAGCAACTCTTTGTGCTTCCGTTCGAGGTGAAGATACCCTAAACAAGCCCCTCAAAGGATTAGTATCCATATTGACAAGTGACAATAAATTTCAGCACACTATATGAATGTTTCCTTACCAAGTTCCACTTACCAAAGGCGCTTCACTCCCCGGCAACAGCACCAGAAAAGAGTCTTGATGACCCACAAGTATAGGGGATCAATCGTAGTCCTATTGATAAGTAAGAGTGTCGAACCCAACGACGAGCAGAAGGATTTGACAAGTGGTTTTCAGCAAGGTAAAATCTGCAAGCACTGAAATTGTCGGTGACAAGTGATTGTGTGGTGAGATGATTCGTAGCAAGCAACAAGTAAAAAAAGTAGCAACAGTGCAGCAAAGTGGCCCAATCCCTTTTGTAGCAAGGTGCAAGCCTGGACAAAGTCTTATAGGAGGAAAAACGCTCCCGAGGACACACGGGAATTTCTGTCATGCTAGTTTTCATCATGTTCATATGATTCGCGTTCGTTAATTTGATAGTTTGATATGTGGGTGGACCAGCGCTTGCGTACTGCCCTTACTTGGACAAGCATCCCACTTATGATTAACCCCTCTCGCAAGCATCCGCAACTACGAAAGAAGAATTAAGACAAAGTCTAACCATAGCATTAAACTAGTGGATCCAAATCAGGCCCTTACGAAGTAACGCATAAACTAGGGTTTATGCTTCTGTCACTCTAGCAACCCATCATCTACTTACTACTTCCCAATGCCTTCCTCTAGGCCCAAATAATGGTGAAGTGTTATGTAGTCGACGTTCACATAACACCACTAGAGGAAAAACAACATACAACACATCAAAATATCGAACGAATACCAAATTTACATGACTATTATTAGCATGACTAATCCCATGTCCTCAGGAACAAAAGTAACTACTCACAAAGCATAATCATAATCATGACCAGAGAGGTAATGAGTAGCATCAAGGATCTGAACATAAACTCTTCCACCAAGTAATCCAACTAGCATCAACTACAAAGAGTGATCAAGACTACTAGCAACCTTACAAGTACTAATCGGAGTCGCGAGACGGAGATTGGTTACAAGTGATGTACTAGGGTTTGAAGATGAGATGGTGCTGATGAAGATGTTGATGGTGACGAGTCCCCTCCGATGAGAGGAGTGTTGGTGATGACGATGCGACGATTTCCCCCTCCGGGAGGGATGTTTCCCCGGCAGGATCGTCCTACTCGAGCTCTAGATTGGTTCTGCTCAAGTTCCGCCTCGTGGCAGCGGCGAATCCACGAAAAAGCTCCTCCTTGATTTTTTTTCTGGACGAAACCCTTCATATAGCAGAAGAGGGGGGCCAGTGGGCCAGCAGGCTGCCCACAAGCCCCCTGGGCGCGGCCAGGTGGTGGCCGCACCAAGCAGGCTTTTGGCCACCTGCTAGCGCCCCTCTGGCGCTTCTTCGGCCCAGTATTTTTTATAAATCCGAAAAAAATCCTCTTTGATTTTTACGGCGTTTGGAGTTGCGCAGAATAGGTATCTCAACTTTGCTCCTTTTTCAGGCCAGAATTCCAGCTGCCAACATTCTCCCTCTTTATGTAAACCTTGCAAAATAAGAGAGAAAAGGCATAAGTATTGTACCGTGAATTTAAATAACAGCCCAAGAAGCGATAAATATCAACATGAAAACATGATGCAAAATGGACGTATCACTCCACGTTCAGCACATGTACGGCTTGGTGATGATCTTCGCCTTCTTGATCTAGCAATAGAGACGAAGAGGTAGCTGAATTCTCCGGCAGCACGATGGCGTGGCGGTGATGGTGGTGAAGCTTCTCCGACAGGGCTTCGTCGCGTCGTATCGAATCAGCTAAGAAATGTCACGAGGACGTGGAGAGAGAGAGAGGGTTGCGCTATGGCTTGGGGTGCAAAAACCCTCTCAAATATCCACTATATATGGGAGGAACAAGAGGGAGGGTGCCTTGCCTCCTACTCCAAGTAGGAGGGGTTGGCCGAGCCAAGGAGGAAGGTCTCCTCCTCCAATTCGGTTTGGTGGAGGAGTCCTTTCCTTCTTGTCCACCTCCTTCCTTTTTTTCTTTCTTTTTCCTTTATTTTTTCTTCAATCGAAATAGGCTTATTGGGCTGGCCTCACCAGCCCACAAAGGGATGGTGCACCACCCATGGGCCTATTAGGTCTCTCCCAGGTGGGTGTCCCCTCCCGGTAAAACCCCAGAACCCATTCGACACTCCCGGTACATTACCGGTAATGCCCGAAATCCTTGCGGAAGCCAAATGCAACATTCTTATATATCAATCTTCATTTCCGGACCATTCCGGAGACACTCATGATGTCCAGGATCTCATTTGGGACTCCAAACAACATTTGGTTACAAACATCAATAATTCAACTACACCAAAAACGTCATTGAACCTTAAGTGTGCAGACCCTGCGGGTTCGAGAACTATGTAGAAATGACCTGAGTCATTCTCCGGTCAATATCCAATAGCGGGACATGGATGCCCATATTGGATCCTACATATTCTAGGAAGATCTTATCGGTTGAACCTCTATGTCAAGGATTCGGTTAATCATGTATATCATTCCCTTTGTCCTTCAGTATGTTACTTGCCCGAGATTCGATCGTCGGTATCCCAATACCTATTTCAATCTCGTTACCGGCAAGTCTCTTTAATCGTTCCATAATACAAGATCTCGTGGCTAACTCTTTAGTCACATTGCTCGCAAGGCTTGTTTGTGATGTTGTATTATCGAGTGGGCCCCGAGATACCTCTCCGTCACACGGAGTGACAAATGATAGTCTTGATCCATGCTAACTCAACGGACACCTTCGGAGATACCTTTAGAGCACCTTTATAGTCACCCAGTTATGTTGCGACGTTTGATACACACAAAGTATTCCTCCGGTGCCAGTGAGTTACATGATCTCATGGTCACAGGAATGTATACTTGACATGTAGAAAACAATAGCAACAAAATTACATGATCATATGCTATGTTCATAGTTTGGGTCTTGTCCATCACATCATTCTTCGAATGATGTGATCCCGTTATCAAGTGACACCACTTGTCTAGGGCTATGAAACACTAACCATCTTTGATCAACGAGCTAGTCAACTAGAGGCTTACTAGGGACAGTATTTTGTCTATGTATCCACACATGTATTTGTGTTTTCGCTCAATACAATTATAGCATGGATAATAAACGATTATCTTAAAACGGGAAATATAATAATAACTATTTTATTATTGCCTCTAGGGCATATTTCCAACACTCTCAATAGGTGCCTGGTTTAGGGACACACAGTATAATACCGGTGTGACCTAGGTCATCGGGGTAGAACTCGGGTATCAACTCCCAAGGGACACATCACTCGGGTAGCTAGCTAGGTCGCTAGGTGGTCACGCCAAAAAATTTACTCTAAGGGCACACGGACTGGGCTACGCAAATCTATCTTTAAAATCAAACGCGTGCTCGCATCCTGCTATCTTATTTAAAACAGGTTTATCACAAACACGCGAATACAATGTTACAGGATACGCGGTTACTAGGGCCTGACAGCTACTCTGACGGATTCGCTCTGCCTTCATTGGCTTCTTAGCGGACATGCCGAGTAGCCAATAAGGCTCCTTCGTTTTCCATGATTTCAGGGTCAACTGGGCCACAGAACGGGGCTACAGGGTTGCGGTGGCGACGACATCTCGGACGGCGCGCCCTTGGCACAGCCTCATTGCAGAAATCATCCAAACTGCGATGAAGCTCTACTGGGGTCATGGTCGGTCTGGCTAACATAGAGGCTGGGGCAGGCCTCCGTGATCCAATAGGTATTCTAGCCAATATGAGCTGGTTGTTGGAGGCGGTTGCAGCTTCACGGCTTACCGGGGTCTGGTGAGCAGTTGGCGTGCGGTTCATGATCAGGTCATAAGTGATCTGACCAATCAGTGCCTCTTGCGCCCTCAAATAGCGCACAACCTGCACCAAGCCAGGGTCTGCCTCAAGGTCTTCGCTGGTGACTTGGATTGGACTACCATATCCTTCACGACCAGGATAGTAGAAGAACGGTCGGCTATTCATCCAGGGCAACACATGACGCAGCTGGAATATAGCCTCTCGGGCTGCAAGCTGACAGGCTTGGGCTGTTGAAAATATGCCCTAGAGGCAATAATAAAGTGGTTATTATTATATTTCCTTGTTCATGATAATTGTCTATTATTCATGCTATAATTGTATTAACCGGAAACCGTAATACATGTGTGAATACATAGACCACAACATGTCCCTAGTGAGCCTCTAGTTGGCTAGCTCGTTGATCAATAGATGGTTATGGTTTCCTGGCCATGGACATTGGATGTCATTGATAACAATATCACATCATTAGGACAATGATATGACGGACAAGACCCAATCCTAAGCATAGCACAAGATCGTATAGTTCGTCTGCTAGAGCTTTTATAATGTCAAGTATCATTTCCTTAGACCATGAGATTGTACAACTCCTGAATATCGTAGGAGTGCTTTGGGTGTATCAAACATCACAACTTAACTGGGTGATTATAAAGGTGCACCACAGGTATCTCTGAAAGTGTCTGTTGGGTTGGTACGAATCGAGACTCGGATTTGTCGCACCCTGTGACGGAGAGGTATCTCTGGGCCCACTCGGTAATACATCATCATAATGAGCTCAATGTGACTAAGGAGTTAACCACGGGATGACGTGTTACGGAACGAGTAAAGAGACTTGCCGGTAATGAGATTGAACAAGGTATAGGGATACCGACGATCGAATCTCGGGCAAGTGTCATATCGGTAGACAAAGGGAATTGCATACGGGGTTGAGTGAATCCTCGACATCGTGGTTCATCCGATGAGATCATCGTGGAACATGTGGGAGCCAACATGGATATCCAAACCCTGCTGTTGGTTATTGGCCGGAGAGATGTCTCGGTCATGTGTGCATGGTTCCCGAACCCGTAGCGTCTTCACACTTAAGGTTCGGTGACGCTAGAGTTGTTATGGGAATCGTATATGTGGTTACCAAAGGTTGTTCAGAGTCCCGGATGAGATCCAGGACGTCACGAGGAGTTCTGGAATGATTCGGAGTTAAATATTTATATATGGGAAGTTCAGTTTTGGTCGCTGGAAAGGTTTCGGGGTTTATCGGTATTCTATCGGGACCATCGAAAGGATACCGGGGGTCCACCGGGAAGGTCCACCTGTCCCGAAGGGCTACATGGGATGAAAGGAGAACGGAACCATCCCTTGGTGGGATGGTGCGAGCCAAGGAGGAGGCCCAAGGCGCACAAGGGGGCCAAGGACGTCAAACCCAAGGCGTGGTGGCTGCCTTGGGTGGCAAGCCACCCCCTAGGGCACCGCCCCCTCCTCCTCCTAGGGATGTCGCAGCACCTAGGGTTTCCCTAGGGATTGCCACTCCCCCTCTCCCTCCCTCCTATGAATATCGGAGGTATTGGGGGGGGCTGCACACACACATCTCTCTCTCCCTCGGCCCAGCCCTACCTCTCCTTATCCGCGATGCTTCGCGAAGCCCTGCCGAAAAGCCACGAACTCCATCGCCACCATGTCGTCGTTCTACCGGAGTTCCCCCTCAACTTCTCCCTCCTTGCTGGATCAAGAAGGAGGAGATGTCACCGGGTTGTAGGTGTCTTGAACGCGGAGACACCAAATTTTCGGTGTTTGGATCGGATCGCTGATACGTCCATTTTGCATCATGCTTTCATGTTGATATTTATCGCTTTTTGGGCTGTTATTACACTTCACGGTACAATACTTATGCCTTTTATCTCTTATTTTACAAGGTTTACATGAAGAGGGAGAATGCCAGCAGCTGGAATTCTGGCCTGAAAAAGGAGCAAGTTTGAGATACCTATTATGCGCAACTCCAAAAGCCGTGAAAATCAACAGGGATTTATTTTGGAATTTATAAAAAATTCTGGGTCGAAGAAGTACCAGAGGGGCGCCAACAGGAACCCACAAGCCTGCTAGGCGCGGCCTCCCCCCTGGTCGCGCCTAGGGGGCTTGTGGGCTCCCAGCTAGCCCTCTTGCCCCCCTCTTTTGCTACAAGAAGGGTTTCGTTCTAGAAAAAATCAAGAGGAGGCTTTCGGGAGGAATCGCCGTTGCCACGAGGCGGGACTTGAGCAGAACCAATCTAGAGCTCCGGCAGGACGATCCTGCGAGGGAAACTTCCCTCCTGAAGGGGGAAATCGTCACCATCGTCATCACCAACACTCCTCTCATCGGAGGGGACTCATCACCATCAACATCTTCATCAGCACCATCTCATCTCCAAACCCTAGCTCATCTCTTCTAACCAATCTCCGTCTCACGAGTCTGATTGGTACTTGTAAGGTTGCTAGTAGTGTTAATTACTCTTTGTAGTTGATGCTAGTTGGATTACTTGGTGGAAGATTATATGTTCAGATCCTTCATGCTATTCATTACCTCTCTGGTCATGAATATGATTATGCTTTGTGAGTAGTTACTTTTGTTCCTGAGGACATGGGATAAGTCATGCTATAAGTAGTCATGTGAATTTGGTATTCGTTCGATGTTTTGATGTGTTGTATGTTGTCTCTCCTCTAGTGGTGTTATGTGAACGTCTACTACATAACACTTCACCATTATTTGGGCCTAGAGGAAGGCATTGGGAAGTAGTAAGTAGATGATGGGTTGCTAGAGTGACAGAAGCTTAAACCCTAGTTTATGTGTTGCTTCGTAAGGGGCTGATTTGGATCCACTAGTTTAATGCTATGGTTAGACTTTGTCTTAATTGTTCTTTCGTAGTTGTGGATGCTTGCCAGAGGGTTTAATCATAAGTGGGATGCTTGTCCAAGTAAGGGCAGTACCCAAGCGACGGTCCACCCACATATCAAACTATCAAAGTAGCGAACGCGAATTATATGAACTTGATGAAAACAAGCTTGACAGAAATTCCCATGTGTCCTCGGGAGCGCTTTACCTCCTATAAGAGTTTGTCCAGGCTTGTCCCTTGCTACTTGCTATGAATTATCTTATCACACAACTTTCTGTTACTGATAATTTCAGTGCTTGCAGAGAATACCTTGCTGAAAACCACTTGGCAGATCCTTTTACTCCTCGTTGGGTTCGACACTCTTACTTATCGAAAGGACTACGATAGATCCCCTACACTTGTGGGTCATCAATCTCGCCGAGTATGACTCTACCCCTTGCTCGTTGTTGGTTTCTCCTAGATAGATACTTGTGTGACGTAGGAAATTTTCTGAATTACTACTACGTTCCCCAACATGGGCTTCGCTGGTGGCTGCTCTACCAGTGAAATGGTAAGGGGACTCTATCGAGGAATTTCCTCCATAGATGTGCACTGAGGCCTAAAAGTGACGAACACTCGCAGGCTCCTCATGCACAATATACATTGGGGGCTTTTCTATGCCAAAAACATGGCGACTGAGGTCGGCGAGGATGACTACAAAGTCTTCAGGCCCGGACATGGTGGTCTCGTTGCAAAGAACGCGGTCGGGCATCTTGCAAGTCAAGGGGGTTACTAGGGTAGTGGTCTCAAAGTTGCGGGTTGATGGGTTGAGGCAATGCTTTACTATATAGGGTAGGGAGTCTTTCATCGCATGCTAGGGGATGCGACAACTCCGGTGTCGGTCATAGACACACAGCTTGATGGTTGGGCTGACAAGTTAGCCACCGACTGCCAAAAGGTGTCGGACGGCCACAATGGTTGGTTATTGGGTAGGCTAGGCTGGGTTGTGGGTATATAATTATCTGGTTTAGGGATAGCGACCTGACTAAGATAGATTTAGCCAATGGTTAGCCTGGCTCCGATACCAAGATTCTAGCGACCGGTTTTTCAGAAAATAATTTACAGAAAACAGGTCTTTGTGTTCACCAGCCCCAGGACTACTGTTAGCTGGTGTACACTCACTTGATACAGAATATCCAAGCAAAAATACAAAATATGGGTTACAAGACCATGAAGGTCCACTGGTTTGGAAAAAAGCCTGAGGTTGACGGCGGAAGCAACTCGAGGAATTTCCAGTGCCCACGGGACTCCATTCCCACAGGAATAGCTCACCTCGATAAATTCCTATCTCACAAGGCTGCTATCCTTGACTACTAGGTTCCGAGGTTGACGGCATCGTGCTCCTCTCCGAATGCAATCTCGCCAAGACAATAGCCAGGAAAAAGCCAGTGAGTGCTTTGAATGTACTCGCAAACATCAAGAAAACGGATAAGTTAAAGCAGGTGAGATTCATGCATAAGTCACTTAATAACTCTATCATGCCATAAGAATTAATTCACGGATGCACTCATACAGATAAAATATTTCCACCAATATTGTTGTGATAGCCTGGCTTATTAGGGATGATAGACTACTCATATCAATAAGGAATTCCTTCTTTTCTGGGAGCCCATTCGAAGAGAACTCCTAGGTTAAGCGTGCTTGGCTTGGAGTAGTTCTAGGATGGGTGACCGATCGGGAAGTTGATCCCGGGTGCGCATGAGTGAGGACATAGTGCGCAGAAAAGACTAGTATTGATATGTGGGGACAGTCTAGATCCCGCGAGGAGTAACAACCGCCAGCGGGTGTGTCCGGGGCGTTACAAGTTTGGTATCAGAGCTGACCCTCGCGGTTACACGGATGTTTGCGGAAAGGTGTGCGGTCATGTTGTTCATGACGTTTGTGACCCGTCGTGGCACACGGCATGGCACTTGTACTGGACTGGAAGCCCAGACGTTTGTGCCAAGAGGGAACGCTCCTATGGCCCAACGAGGACGTCGGTTCCTCTGAGTTGTGGTGTATGTGATAACCTGGCTTATTAGGGATGATAGACTACTCATATCAATAAGGAATTCCAGACCGGGAAGTTGATCCCGGGTGCGCATGAGTGAGGACAAAGTGCGCAGAAAAGACTAGTATTGATATGTGGGGCTAGTCTAGATCCCACCAGGAGTAACGACCGCCGGCGGGTGTGTCCGAGGCGTTACAATTGTATAAACAAGCAAGGAAGAGTAACAATGAATAAGTAATAGCATGCGTGCCGTAGTCGGGCGTCGGATCGACACCGCCTAAATGGCTCACATGCAAGTAATAATAGTTGCCACAGTTGGGCGTCTTAGCGACACCACAGAAAGGGCATATAAAACATAATAACAAGCATGCCGCAGTCGGGCGTCTGAGCAATACCACATAAAGGGATTATAAGAAATAATAACGAGCATGCCACAGTCGGGCGTCTGAGTGACACCGCATAAAGGACTTATAAGAAATGAATAACAGTTGCCACAGTCGGGCGTCTAAGCGACACCACATAAAGGGCTTACAAGAAATAATAACGAGCATGCCACAATCAGATCTCACCTTGCAAGTAATCGTAAAGGGATTGACAACCCCTTTATCGCGTTGGGTGCAAGTTTGTTTGTTTTTGCGCAGGTGCCTTGGTGCCTCATCTTGATACTCCTACTGGATTGATACCTTGGTTCTCAAACTAAGGGAAATACTTATCTCTACTTTGCTGCATCACCATTTCCTCTTCAAGGGAAAAACCAACGCAAGCTCAAGAAGTAGCATCAACCAGTCGTCCTTGACCGTGGACACGGCTACTCGAATAGTTTTGACTCTACAGAGGGTGTACTCTTTACCCACAACCCACGGGTTCCAATAGTCACTAGGACTAATCTTGCGTATGGTATTTCGAAAGTAAACAATCAGAACCAGTACACACCCATTTTTCCACCGCGAAGACGTGACTCACCGAGACTACGCTGCCATGAAAAAACCATAAGACACAGAGGCTCCAACCTTGACTAGCATGGGATCAAATTTATACCGCACGCTACAAGGGAAAGGCCTTTCCCTCTCGGTCCCAGACAGGAAACACCCATGCCCCATGACCGAATGACTGGATTTAGTCCATGGCCATGGATACCTTCATCTCGGCCTCTCTACTTGGTGGGTACCTGGTAATAGGTTTACGACCTACTAGACTGTATTCACTTTCGGGAAGACCTATGGCAGCACTAAAGGTAAGGTGACACACAGGCAAGACTCGATCTACGGTCGATTTAGGAGGGTGAAGATTTCCTGCAAGGGTTAGTACCACATGATATTTATGAAAGAATTACCTCATGGTTACTACCATCACACCCCGACATGCTTTCACTGACCACTCTCGTCCCATGAGATGTCAGCCCATGGTCCCATATTCCACACGACACACCTTACTCCGAGGTTGTCCAGACCAACATAGCATACGAGGCATGAGGCAGTACCCACTGACCACCTGCCTCACACATATTTAGCCACAAAAATATCCATGACATGCTCTCATGCAAGGTATGATTTTATGCGGGGTTGTTATCAACATAACCCGAAAAATCACGCAATCAATGCACCATAGAAAACATCACACAACTATATGCAAATCCGAGTTCAAGATGCTTGCCTTTGGAGTTGAGGAGGGTGGTGTGTACCCAAACATTCTTGAAGTAATCCTCCTCTCTCCAAGTTCCTATTTTGAAAATATTTGAATTAACACACCCATTCAAAACAGCACACAAAAGTTGTTTGCATATTTTTGAAATAAATCTTAAAATAAACTATATGAAATTTGAGAGAGGTAAGAAAAGGAATCAATTGATTTGGAGTTATGGTTTAAAAATTATAAGTGGTCAAAGATCAGTCAAACTCTTGTTTTAAAATAAAACACAGAAAATGAAACGCTTGGGGGATACTACGCCTACACGAACCGAAAGCATACTTACAGGAGGACGCTTACTAAGTAGGAAAGCGCGGAACCGGGGATGCACCACTCGGGGGATGCGCCTGGCTCACCGACATGCGGGGCTCGCGTGTGAGGTTCGTCTCCTTCCCCTCGCGCATTGGGACAGAACCATGGCGGGCTCCGGCGGCGATTGTCCTCGACACAGGTCATCGTTCCCGGCACTCAGCCTGTTTACGAGCTCAGGAGGACTGCCTGCATCACATGGAAGGGGCGAACATGGCGGGGAGCTCCAGGCTGGGCATGGCTTCGGTCATGGCGGACGGCGGCATCGGGAGAGAGAGGGGCCTCGGTACCGGCTGTACCCGAGCTAAATTGGGTTTGGGGATGGGTTCCTCGGTGCAGTAGGAGGCTACAGGAGTCCTCAGGGAGGAGGGGGCTGGAGGCGCCATGGGGGACGGCGGTGGTGCTGCGGCCGAAGGTGAGCAGGGAGAGAGCTCCGGTCAAAGTGTGGCAAGGGGGGAGAGGGTTGCGGGCTTCGGGAGGCTACTACACTACTCAAGGGGCTCGGGTCCCATTTATAGCCGGCCAAGGCGGTTCCGTGGCGGCTGTGGATAGGGACACCGACGACTAGCTTTGGCGACGCTCAGGCGACAAGGGCGGCAGCGAGGCGCGGTCGGGGCGGTAGCAGGGCTCAACAGCAGTAGGAGGTGTAGGGGAGAGGACCAGGGGACAGCTGGAGCGCAGAGGAGGCTCGGGCTGTGCCGTCTATGGCAGGAGCAGACGCGGCTCCAAGTGCGCTCGCTGCAACGGCACTGTAGGGCTGTCAGGGCACCGCAGTGCCTCTGCGGGCATGGGGGGATGGGGACGAGTCCGTGCAGCTGACCAAAGGGGCAAGGGGCATGGGGATTGATGGGGGGATAACCCCGGGGTAGGCTCATCGAGCCTACTCCTTTGCCTTCCATATTGAGGGAAAAGCACAACTCTCTTCATGCAGCCGAATCCCCCTGGCCGGCTAGGAAGCTCCTGTCGGCTAGGGATGAGACGGTCAACTTCTCCTGGCCGGCTAGGAATCACCTGCCGGCTAGGGGCGAGATGGCTACCTCCTTCTGGCCGTCTGGGAGGCATCTACCGGCTAGAGGCGAGACGGCCGCTCCTAGGCCGGCTAGCGAGGCCGCTAGCCGGCCAGGGAGCTCAAGTCACACGAGATCATAGGTCATGATGAGACCCTACGATTAAAGTTGAATACACGTCAGCCATGGTACTGGATTAGAGCGCACGGCAGGTACAATGTTAGCGGCCATGCTGCTGACCTACTCCGACTCCGCTCCATCATCCCCACACAGTATCAACCCGTCAAACACCCACTCCATTACCACACTCGGCGTGGGAACTGTGGAGACGGGCGTACTGGCAACCCATGACGAATCTCACAAGACGACGTCGGACGTACTACACGTGTCCTGCGTCGGCCTTACGCGAGAGCTTCATTGGCTGGTTGGCAGGTCCCATAGTCAGATGGGACCTTGCAGCCGACGGGCCCCTCGAGCGACAAGACAAGACCACTGTGGACCCCCTAGCCAGCCGGTGACGCTGCCAGTCGGGTCCCACCTTTGTACTTTTATCCCTACTGTAGGTCGGTGGGTTCATCTACAAAACCCCCCGACCCCCCTCCATGCAGAGGGTCGATCAATCCTTCACACACACACCCATACATGAGAGGTAGTAGCGAGCCGGCAGTTCCTTCTTCCTCCTCCGTCGAACAACTCAAGGAGCACATGTAACCATTCTGGTGTATTATACAATCCGGCAGGACTAGGGGTATTATCACTACGAAGAGCCCCAAACCTGGATACATCGTGCGTTCCTCGCTTGTACCAACCCCATTCCCAGAGTCCGTCGTTGTTCTTTCGGTCTCCCCCTCATATATTTAGCCTACCCATGGCTTATATCGTGAGTAAACACCGACAGTTGGCTCCCACCGTGGGGCCGTCCACGGCATCGGCCGGAGTTACACTCTGGGTGGGGCCCTTCGCCAACACCGCCAGATGCCTCGCGTCCGGATCGATCAGCATGCCCGTGGAGCCAACCCTCGAGGAGGTTTTCGCGATGCTGGTTGATGTTCCAGTCCATCTTATGGACTCTGATGTGGAGTCCCATGACGAGTCGTTCCCCAGCATCGTCATCGCTGTGGTTGAGAACCTCGGCATCCTCTGCAGCAACTTGCGCCTCGACGATGAGCCTCGCTACCACGGCGAGGGCATAGACATTGACGCGCTTTGCGCTAGCTTCAGCAGGCTCTCCCTTGAGGAGGCGCCTACGCATAATGAGTACCCTAACGAGGTGCTTGTTTTCGATCGATCGCCATCATCTGCGGGGTGTATTGCGCCGCACCACGTCGCTGTCGTCTCCAACCTCATGGAGGTGATGGTCATTGGCGGCGGCGCCAGCAAGCCTCACGGCAAGGCATCAACAGAGGCAGCTGACCCCGCTGCGCCCTTGCCGTCTTGAAGACGCCGATTGCCACTTCTGCAAACTCCACCGATGCTCGGGCCTCGGTCGAGGAGGCCCCTAAGCCAATCCTGGAGGAGGGCATTGTCATCGCCGCTGCCAAGCGACGAATGGAGGCCACGCAATGCGAGTATAACTCCGCTTACGGCCTCACTCCTGCTGCTGATGGTCCTAATCGGCTCGACGCGGTCCGCGGCCGCAGTCGGATCATTGCTGATATCCTAGGTGGCAAGCAGCCCATCTACGATACCCCCACGGCCAACTTGCGGGCTGCTCACGCGGCCATGGCAGAAATGCCAAGTTTGGAGGGCGAGGAACGCGCCCTTCAGGAGAAGCGGGTCAAGGATCTCCTTGACGCCAGAAATGAGCAGCAATCTCTTCTTGACCCTGGTCATGCACAGTCGGTGTGTCCGGGAGCCGATCCTAGAGCGCATCGCAATCCCAGCGGTCGTCATCATGCCGAGGGTTCTTTCTCGCATCGCACTTCCAGTTGAAAGGGCGAGGGAAATCAAGACAGGCGTTCTCTGTGCCAGAGTGAGCCATCTTCAAACCGGCATCACAGGGATGCAGGCGGCGAGGGGGATTCGGTGCGTGAGGTTCCTCCTCCGAGGCGTCGGGAGGGGGCCAATGCCACAAGCTCCTAGGACACCCTTTCGAGCTCGGCCCGGATCGGCCCTCGCGTTCCTCACAACGACAACGATGCTCACAAACGCCTCAACCTTCTGGCGCAGTCGGCCCTCCTTGACGAGGATGGTCCCATTGGTCCGGCGTGCTTCGGCCCCCGGATCCGAGGGGAGCCGTTTCACAAAGGCTTCACTCTCCCTCGGGACACCCCCAAGTACAATGGCACGGCCAAGCCAGAAGACTGGTTGATTGACTACACCACCGCAGTCAGCATCGCTCGGGGCAACAAGCGCGTAGCAGTCCGCTACGTGCCACTCATGCTGGCAGCTCGGCCAGGACAAGGCTCAATAGCCTTCCAACCAGCAGCGTCAACTCTTGGGTTGACTTCAAGGAGGCGTTCGTCCGCAACTTCACTGGCACCTACAAGCACCCTGGTCGGCCTCGCGAGCTGGCCATGTGCATCCAAAGGCCTGACGAACCCCTTCGCGACTATGTCACGCATTGGACGGAGCTGCGCAACTCCTGCGAAGGAGTGCATGAGGTACAAGCCATTCAATATTTCATTGACGGCTGTCGAGACAGCACTCTACTCCAGCACAAGCTCATGTGCTCCGAGCCCACTTCTCTGGCGGTGCTCATGGCCAAGGCGGACAAGTACACCACGGCTGCCTTGGACAAAATTATCCCCACGCCGTCTACTCCCAAGCCGGCTGGCGACAACCGAGGCGGCCAGAACAACAAGCGCAAGGTGGATCAACTTGATTCGCGCTCCACAAGCAAGCAGGTGGCTAGCATGGATGAAGATGCGCCGGCTACTCAAGCCGGCTCTCAGCGGCACCGGACCGGCAAGAACAACTGGCAACCCAAGCTCACATTCGACCAAATGCTCGATGCGCCATGCAAGATGCATACTGGGGCATAGCCGGCCACTCATACCCTCCGACAGTGCAGCTTTGCACAGCGACTACCGCGAGGAGAGGGTCTGTCAGCTCCCCCGGCGACAGCTGCTGTGCCTCGTGCTCCGGCTCCTGGGCCGGCTCCGGCTCCACCACCGCTGCCTCACAACGATGGTCGTCTCCACGACGAGTACCCCCACCAAGACGGAGCTTACATCGTCTTCACCAGCGAGGGTGACGACAAGCATAGCCAGCGGCAACACCGGCGTCAGGTGAACGCCACGGTCCCCCCAGTTCCCCAATTCATGCATTGGTTTGAAAAGCCCATTACGTGGAGCTGGGCTGACCATCTTGCGGTGATGCTGAACTCAGGCTCATACGCACTCGTCCTCGACCCCACCTTCGCCTCCAAGAGGCTCACTTGACGGTTCTCCCGGGTGTTGGTCGACGGTGGCAGCAGCATAAACATCCTCTACCACGACACCTTGCTCAAGCTTGGGCTAAAGGAGAAGGACCTCCAGCCGACCAGCACTGTCTTCCACGGCATTGTACCGGGACAGTCCTGCTCGCCTATCGGCAAAATTCAGCTGGATGTCCTCTTCGGCGACAAGGCACACTTCCGCCGAGAACCAATCTGGTTCGAGGTGGTGGATCTCAACAGCCCCTACCACACGATGTTGGGTGCTACTTCTCAAACAACAGCGCCATAAATTGGCACGTTGACGGAGACTTGCCTTGTGTTGGTTTTTCCCTTGAAGAGGACAGGAGCAGTAAGTATTTCCCTCAGTTTTGAGAACCAAGGTATCAATCCAGTAGGAGAATCTCGTCAAGTCCACAGTACCTACGCAAACACAAAAGAGCTTGCACCCAATGCTATAAAGGGGTTGTCAATCCCTTCAAGATTGATTGCAAAGTGAGATCTGAAGACGGAAAGTGCAACGAAGTAAAAGAGTAAGGCTGAAAATATGGTGTGAAGTAGACCCGGGGGCAATAGTGTTCACTACAGGATTCTCTCAAAATAGCAAATATTACGGTGGGTGAACAAATTACTGTCGAGCAATTGATAGAACTGCACAAAGTCATGACGATATCTAAGGCAACGATCATACATATAGGCATCACGTCCGAGACAAGTAGACCGATACTTTTTGCATCTACTACTATTACTCCACACATCGACCACTATCCAGCATGCATCTAGTGTATTGAGTTCATGACGAACAGAGTAACGCTTTAAGCAAGATGACATGATGTAGAGGGATAAACTCAATCCAATGATGAAAACCCCATCTTTTTACCCTTGATGGTAACAACATGATGCGTGCCTCGCTACCCCTTCTATCACTGGGTGAGGTCACCGCACGGTATGAACCCAAAACCAAGCACTTCTCCCCTTGCAAGATTCATAGATCAAGTTGGCCAAACAAACGCCACAACTCAAAGAGAATTACAAGGATATGAAATCATGCATAAGAGAGATTATAAGAAACTCAAATAAGATTCATAGATAATCTGATCATAAATCCACAATTCATCGGATCTCGACAAACACACCGCAAAAGAAGATTCCATCAGATAGATCTCCATGAAGATCATGGAGAACTTTGTATTGAAGATCCAAGAGAGAGAAGAAGCCATCTAGATACTAGCTATGGACCTGTAGGTCTATGGTGAACTACCCATGCATCATCGGAGAGGTCATGGTGTTGATGAAGAAGCCCTCCGTATCCGAATCTCCCCTTTGGCAGGGCACCAGAACGTGCCCCAGATGGGATCTTGCGGAGACAGAAGCTTGCGGCGGCGGAAGAGTATTTTCGTGGATCTCCTGATTTTTTAGGGATTTTAGGGAATTTATAGGCGAAGAAGCTAGGGCAGGGGATGCCCAGGGAGCCCACAAGCCTGGGAGGCACGGGCCCCCCTAGCCGCGCCATGGGTGCTTGTGGCCTCCCCCGGGACTCCCTGCCTAGGTTCCCAAGCTTTCTATGTATCTTCTGTTCCGGAAAAAATCTTTTCGGAAGTTTTCTTCCGTTTGGACTCCGTTTAAAATCCTCCTTTGAAAAGAGTCAAAAACATAGAAAAAATAGGAACTGGCACTTGGCACTGAGTTAATAAGTTAGTCCCAAAAAAGATATAAAAGGCATACAGAACATCCAAAGTTTGACAAGATAATAGCATGAAACCATAAAAAATTATAGATACGTTGGAGATGTATCAAGCAGCCCCAAGCTTAACTCCTACTCGTCCTTGAGTAGGGAAGTGATAAAGACTGAATTTTTGATGTGGAATGCTACCTAGAATAGTTGTCCTTTGTAACTTCTTTCATGTGACATGAATGTTCAGATCCTTAAGATTCAAAACAATAGTTTGCTATTGACATGAAAACAATAATACTTCAAGCAAACTAGCAAGGTAATCATGAACTTTCGAAATAACAAGGCCAAAGAAAGTTACCCCTACAAAATCATCCTCACACAACTAATGTAAATCATGAACAACCCCGGTATTGGCCAAGTAATTGTTTTCGCACTCTTACTTTCTCAAACCTTTTTCAACTATCACGCAATACATGAGCGTGAGCCATGGATATAGCAGAATAGGTGGAATAGAGTGTGGTGGTGGTTGTGAGACAAGAAAGGAGGAGATGGTCAAATTGACTCGGCGTATCAAAGGACTATGGAGATGCCCATTAATAGATATCAATGTGAATGAGTAGGGATTGCCATACAAAGGATGCACTAGAGCTATAAGTATGTGAAAGCTCAAAAGGAGGAGTAGTGGGTGTGCATCCAACTTGCTTGCTCACAAAGACCTAGGGCAATTTGAGGAAGCCCATCATTGGAATATACAAGCCAATTTATATAATAAAGATTCCCACTAGTATATGGTGGTGACAATGCAAGAAGCTCTCAATCATGAAGAACATGGTGCTATTATGAAGCACAAGTGTGGAAAAAGATAGTAGCATTGTCCCTTCTCTCTTTTTCTCTCTTTTTTTGGGCTCTTTTGCCTCTCTTTTTTTATTTCCTCACATGGGACAATGCTCTATTAATGATGATCATCACACTTTTATTTACTCACAGCTCAAAGCTTAGAACGATGATGACTCTATAGGAAATGTCTCCGGCAGTGTACCGGGATGTGCAATGATCTAGCTTGGCGTATGACGTTGAAACATCTCGCTAGCTATCTTACGATCATGCAATGGCAATATGAGAGTGACGGCACAAGTCATGAGACGGAACGGTGGGTGTTGCATGGCAATATAGCTCGGAATGGCTATGAAAATGCCATAGTAGGTAGGTATGGTGGCTATCTTGAGGAAGGCATATGGTGGGTTTGTGCACCGGCGAAAGTTGCGCGGCACTAGAGAGGCTAGAAATGGTGGAAGGTGAAAGTGCATCTATACCATGGACTCACATTAGTCATGAAGAACTCACATACTTGTTGCGAAAGTTTTTATTAGTAATCGAAACAAAGTGCTAAATGCATACTCCTAGGGGAAGGGTTGGTAGGTGTTAACCATCGCGCGATCCCGACCGCAACACAAAGGACGACAATCAATAGATCAATTATGCTCCGACTTCCTAACATAGCGGTTCACCATACGTGCATGTTACGGGAATCACTAACTTCAACACAAGTATTTCTAGATTCACAACACCCTACTAACATAACTCTTAATATTACCAAATCCACGTCTCGAAACTAATTGAGAGGAATCAAACTTCTCTTTCTACTCAATGCACATGAATATGGAAGTTTGTGTATCCTCTTTGGGTACCTATCACCTTTGGGACTACTTTCATAGCACAAACCAACTACCAAGTCACGCACCGCCGTGCTCTGAAAGATCTAAGTGAAGCACATACATCAAAATTATCTAGCTCAAAAGATATAAGTGAAGCACAATGATCATTCTAGCAAATTCATGATGAGTGCATGTCTCTCTCAAAAGGTGTGCAGCAAGGATGATTGTGACACAACAAAAAGAAAAGACTCCTACGATACAAGACGCTCCAAGCAAAACACATATCATGTGGTGAGTAAAAATATAGCTCCAAGTAATGTTACCGATGGATTGAAGACCAAAGAGGCGATGCCTTCCCGGGGCATCCCCAAGCTTAGGCTTGTTGGTGTCCTTGAATTTTTCTTGGGATGCCTTGGGCATCCCCAAGCTTGGGCTCTTTCCACTCTTTATCCCTTTGTCCATGAGAACATCACCCAAAACTTGAAAACTTCACAACACAAAACTTAAACAGAAACTCGTGATACCATTAGCACAAGAAAACAAACTACCACCTCTTTAGTGTGACATCCTCGACTTTTGCTACCGTGATGATTGTAATTAAGCGACAGTGATCCCGCGCTAATGATGCCACGTCACAGTTAATTATATCAATGATCTCGTGTTAGTTGAAACCGAAACAAAATTCGAAACTTAAAATTAAAGTCAGACGAGAAAGGTTTTATGTTGTTGAAATAAAAACGTCGGGGAGTTATTAAAATGCTCTAATGAATTATAAATGCGAATCTGGCACTTTTGGAATTGTTGGTAATCCCAATATATTTAAAAGAGGATCTTTAAATAAAATAAATAAAGGAAATATAGTAAATGAAAATAAATAAATAAAAGAAAGTATTAAAAATATATATAATAAATTGTAAAAGAAAGTAAATAAAATTAAATAATAAAAGAATAATAATAATAAAGTATTAAAAAAAGGAAAAAAGAAAAATACCCCCTCGCCTAACTGGGCCAAAACTGGCCCAGCCGGCCTCCCCATTCGGCCCACCAGCCCCTAGCGTATAAAGCCACCCAGGGGGGCAAACCCTAGCCGACCCTCGTCGGCACCATCCTCACCGGAACCGCGCCACTGCCACCTCCTCGTCCGCCTCCACGCCGCCTTCTCCGCCTCCCGAGAACTCCGGATTCACCGGGCACTCTCGTCAACGCCGGTGAGCCCCTTTTCGAGCTCCTCCCACCGTCTCCTTCCTCGCGTCGTCCCGGTTCCATCTCGACAAACGGCGCTCCGTTCCGACGTCGTGGTGCTCGTGTAGGCATAGGTGTAGATAGCCCCCTCTCTCTGTGTGTTGAGATGAGAGTTGAACAGAGAGTTAGCATAGAGTTTTAGGTAGAAATAAAAATAAGATGATGTATTCGTGTATGTGTTTTGTATGTATGAGATGCACGTATGTATGTATTTATGTATGTAGGTATATGGAGAAATACGTTGATTGTATAGATATGTTTATGGGTGTTTTGTGTGTGTGTGGCCTAAGCTACTTACCGGTGGGGCCAACCCACCCCGCTGTCTATGACAGGTAGGCCCACACCCTCTTTTGAGAAAAATTAAAATTAAAATATAAAAATAAAATATGTTTTTATTAAATAAATAAATAGATATATTAATTAATTAATTAGTTAATTGATTATTTGGGTAATTAGAATAATTAGAATATGACACGTGGGTCCCGCACTAATTTAATTTGATTAATTACTATTTAATCTTAATTAAAAACTTGTGTCTATGACGCTCGGGACCCACTGGTCAGTTGACCAGTCGACTACTGATGTCACCATGACATCATTTTGATGTCATAATAGCATTTAATTAAATTAATTAAATCTTTGTTTAATTCCTAAATATTGAATAAAACTTCAAAAATTAATATTAAACAATCCGTAAGTCAGATCAAAATATTTTCAACATGAAAGTTGATCAGCAGAACGAGACGAACCCGGATACACGGTCCATTCGTCTGTCACGCGTCTCTAGAATAGAAAACATGGAACATTTCCATCATTACCAGTCTGACCGGTAGTAGCCCGAGACCCGGAAAATATCGTCACATATTCTTCCAACCCGTCTATGACGGATGTTGCTGCGTTAGCTCATATCTAGCCTGCATCTTGCAATGTCATGCATCGTGTCGCATCTGTTGCTATAATTTATTGTTTCTTCCCCCTCTTCTTACCGGTAGACCCCGAGACCGACGCTGCTGCCGGGTGCATCTACGACCCTGCCGATCAGTCCTTCGCCGCAGAGCAGCAAGGCAAGCAAACTCCCCTTGATCATTCCTATATCGCCTATGTCTTTCTTCCTACTGCTTGCATTAGTATTTTGCTACTGTTGTAGTTAGCTCCTATATCTGATGCATAGCCTATTTTTGATGAACTGCTACTTTCAGCACTATATCTTTAATCTGCTTAGTATAGGTGGAACAGTCATCCCTTGTGACCCCGTAGTCCAGTTGCCCCGCTTGTTTTCAAATCTTTATCCGTGATCGACGAGCCAGACCCGACATAGCACTTACACCCCCCTTAGTTGTAAGACGCTACCGAGATACTATCGAGTACCGAGGCTGACACCTCGCTAAGTACTCTTGATGATATCTCTGTAGTATAGCAGTCGGTCATGGTTATCGAGGGTGATTCCTTTTTCACCATTCCCAACGATGCCTCTGTCGTGCAACCCCTCAAGTGTGGGACCCCCGAGGGTGATTCCTCTAAGCCCACCTTGACGGATACATCGTTCGGAATCCAATGAGGGTGATACCTCGGATTCCCCCCGATATTACAACCACATAGTTACTCGAGCATGTCACTGGGATCATTGGTGATTAGTTGTTAAGACGGGTGGATTCCCGCAAGATTGTGTCGATGGCCTAATTAAAATGTTAATGGATTTGGGTATTTGATCTGGGTTGGTTGTAGACCTTTTCGCACTAACCAGCTACGCGGGAAGAATTATGGGTACTCGGTGTCGCGGTATCAGCCAAAGCTTTTCAGATGTCAGCAATGTAGCGGCGCGCGCCCGAGTGGTCCCGAGATGCATCGCACTTGTGATTAAGGGATAATAGGACTGACGTCGGCCGCCCACGCATCGTGCAGGAGCGCGAAGGGGAACTGGGCCCACGAACCCTTTGTGTTTAGGATTTAGACCGGAGGGCTGGCCTCTCTGTTGAGTCTTAGGTGGGGCTGCGACGTGTCGATATTCCGAGGCCGGGCAGGACCCAGAAAAGTGTGTCCGGCCAGAGTGTTATCGAGCGTGACGGGACATGTGGTGCACCCCTGCAGGGATGAAAATTAACTATTCGAATAGCCGTGTCCACGGTTACAGGACGACTTGGAGTTGTGCCCTGATCTTATACAACTATGACTGTTACTTAACTGGAATTAGTTTGCCTCGGGATTGCTTCCTCGCAGGGAGTCGAGGGAGGATCTCTGGGCGTGACCTCACTTTGTTACTACTGCAACAATATGACTATTAATTGTGTTACCTTGGTCTATTCTCGTCTATTGTTGCGAGACCCTAAAGATGCTAGTCGTGGATAGGACTAGGCCTTCTCTCTCTATTCTCGCATTGCTGCAGTCAGTCCACATACAACCACCCCCCCTTCTTTGATACTGATGCATACTTAGAATAGTTCTGATGTAAGTCTTGCGAGTACTTTGGATGAGTACTCAGCGTTGCTTTGCTCACCCTTTGTCCCCTTGATCCGTTGCTGCGAACAGATGATGGAGCCCAGGAGTGGAGTTTCCTACCGACGCCTTCCGCCCCGATGGTGACTTCTTCGTGGAGGCTTCTGAAGAATAGTAGTAGTTAGGAGGTTCCCAGGCAGGAGGCCTCGCCTCGCTCGATCATGGTTCTTCTGTGCTAGCCTTCTCTAAGGCACCCCATGTTTTATGTTTGTACTCAGATATTGTTGCTTCCGCTGACTCGTGTGTTTATTGAGCTTTTGTATTCTAGCCCTCGAGGCCCTGGCTTGTAATATGAAGCTGATATTGTTTTATTTGTGTCTAGTGTTGTGTTGTGATATCTTCCCGTGAGTCCTTGATTTTGATCGTACGCATTTGCGTGTATGATTAGCGTACGATTAAACCGAGGGCGTCACATTTAGGTACTATAGAAATCTTGATTTCTATTTATATTGGTGTTAGATTACTGTATTCTCACTTTTCCATGGATAGTACCCCCCCCCCCCCCCCCGATACTATCCATAGTTTCATCAAAACAAGCAACCAACTCAACAAAAACAGAATCTGTCAAAAACAGACCACTCTGTAGCAATCTGTATACTTCGTATACTTCTAGTACCTCAAAAATTCTGCACAATTACGACTGCCTGGTAAAAAGGCATATCAACCAGCAGCAAAAAGAATCAACTCAAAATCTATTTCTGAATAAAAATGAAAAATAATCTCCTGAGCAAAAAGTTTCTGTCTTTTCCCAGCAGGATCAAACAACCATCACACCAAGACTAGTCATAAAGGTTTTGCTTGGCTCAAACACAAAAAGAAACACAAAATACACAATCATAACAGAATTATGATGGTGTGGATGCAACAAAACAGAAATAAAAAAGATAAATTCATTGGGTTGCCTCCCAACAAGCGCTATTGTTTCACGCCCTAAGCTAGACATAAAGTGATGGAATCACGTATCGTCGTCTTTGGTTCTCAAACCATAAGTAGCGTGATCACTCATCATCTTAAGGTCTTCATCTTTCTTACTAGATGATTCACCACTATTTTTAGGAACAAAAATAGACTTGGTGGCCTTATTGTGGGCAAAGTTTGGAGTATTCTGCACAGCGGCAAAAGCGGAACCCAAGTTGGTTATAACATCCTCTAGTTTGCCAATCCTAGCGGAATCATGACCTAGTTTTTCGTTAACTGTGGGTTCCGTCTCCTTTAAATTTTACAAAACCATTCCCACCTTGGATCCGTAATGAGTGATTTGATTGTGGATCTTTTTATCCAAATTCTCAATGAGTTCGATCGTAGCATCTTTATTTTCAATGACGCCCAGCCTACGCATCACATGTTCCAGAGTTAAGGTAGTTCCATTAACCATGAGTGGGGGTGAGCCTACCAATTTTATTACAGCTCCGTAAGAATCAACGGTATGGCTACCCAAGAAATTTTCGCCTATGATGGTGTCAAGAATATACCTATTCCAAGGAGAAATACCCACATAAAAACTGCGAAGCAGGACGGTAGTAGATTGCTTACGAGTAGATCTACTCTGAGCATTGTAAATCCTATACCAAGCGTCCTTTAAGTTTTCTTCCTCATTTTGCTTGAACTTGAGAACTTCGTTCTCGGGAGTATCGTTCGGAGCGGTGGGTCTAGCCATGAGGACAGGTAGACTATCCCACACAAGCGAACAGGAAGCAAGCGAGAAAAAAGGGCGAACGAAAAAGGCAAACGAAAAAGGAAAAAAATTTGTAAATTTTTGTTTTTCAGAACTGGGGGAGAGGAAAACGAGAGGCAAAGAAGTAAATGCAAGAGATGAGTTTGCGACACTTACTTGGATGAGTTCTTGACTTGATCCTCCCCGGCAACGGCACTAGAAATCCTTCTTCTACTTCTCAAACAACAGCGCCATAAATTGGCACGTTGACGGAGACTAGGCTTGCGTTGGTTTTTCCCTTGAAGAGGAAAGGGTGATGCAGCACAGGAGGAGTAAGTATTTCCCTCAGTTTTGAGAACCAATATATCAATCCAGTAGGAGAATCTCATCAAGTCCAGAGTACGTGCGCAAACACAAAAGAGCTTGCACCCAACGCTAAAAAGGGGTTATCAATCCCTTCAAGATTGATTGCAAAGTGAGATCTGAAGGCGGAAAGTGCAACGAAGTAAAAGAGTAAGGCTAAAAATATGGTGTGAAGTAGACCCGGGGGCCATAGTGTTCACTAGAGGCTTCTCTCAAAATAGCAAATATTACAGTGGGTGACCAAATTACTGTCGAGCAATTTATAGAACCGCGCAAAGTCATGGCGATATCTAAGGCAATGATCATACATATAGGCATCACGTCCGAGACAAGTAGACCGATACTTTCTGCATCTACTACTATTACTCCACAAATCGACCGCTATCCAGCATGTATCTAGTGTATTGAGTTCATGACGAACAGAGTAACGCTTTAAGCAAGATGACATGATGTAGAGGGATAAACTCAAACCAATGATGAAAACCCCATCTTTTTACCCTTGATGGCAACAACACGATGCGTGCCTTGCTACCCCTTCTGTCACTAGGTGAGGTCACCGCACGGTATGAACCCAAAACCAAGCACTTCTCCCATTGTAAGAATCATAGATCAAGTTGGCCAAACAAAACCCACAACTCGAAGAGAATTACAAGGATATGAAGTCATGCATAAGAGAGATCAGAATAAACTCAAATAAGATTCATAGATAATCTGATCATAAATCCACAATTCATCGGATCTCGACAAACACACCGCAAAAGAAGATTACATCAGATAGAGCTCCATGAACATCATGGAGAACTTTGTATTGAAGATCCAAGAGAGAGAAGAAGCCATCTAGCTACTAGCTATGGACCCGTAGGTCTATGGTGAACTAATCACGCATCATCGGAGAGGTCATGATGTTGATGAAGAAGCCCTCTGTATCCGAATCTCCCCTCCGGCAAGGCACCAGAACATGCCCCAGATCGGATCTTGCCGAGAGAGAAGTTTGCGGCGGCGGAAAAGTATTTTCGTGGATCTCCTGATTTTTTAGGGATTTTAGGGAATTTATAGGCGAAGGAGCTAGGGCAGGGGAGGCCCAGGGAGCCCACAAGCCTGGGAGGCGACCCACCCCCCTCGCCGCGCCATGGGGGCTTGTGGCCTCCCCTAGGACTCCCTGCCTTGGCTCGCAAGCTTTCTGTATATCTTCTGTTCCGGAAAAAATATTTTTGGAAGTATTATTCCGTTTGGACTCCGTTTAAAATCCTCCTCTGAAAAGGGTCAAAAACACGGAAAAAATCAGGAACTGGCACTTGGCACTGAGTTAATAAGTTAGTCCCAAAAAAGATATAGAAGGCATACAAACATCCAAAGTTTGACAAGATAATAGCATGAAACAATCAAAAATTATATATACGTTGGAGACGTATCATTGGGCACGCCGGCTCTGGCCAAATTCATGGCCATCCCCCACTACGCCTACCTCAAGATGAAGATGTTGGGTCCAAAGGGCATCATCACCATTGCTGGAGACTACAAAAAGTCGCTCGAGTGTGCAAAAGACAGCAGCCGTCTTGCCGACGCCCTGGTGATTGTTGAGGAAAACAGGCAGATCGACCGTCTCGTGGCTCAGGCTACCGAGCAGCCGGCGATCCCTAATCCACCATCCCAGTCGGTCGGCGAAGACTCATTCAAGCCGGCCAAAGAGACCAAGCAAGTTCCACTCGACCCTGCGAACCCCAAGCAGTGCGTCACCATTGGCGCTAATCTCAGCACCAAATAGGAAGGCGAGCTCGTCGACTTCCTCCGTGAGAATCGGGACATCTTTGCATGGTCCCCAAAAGACATGCCCGGAGTTCCGAGGAAGTACACCGAGCACAAGATTCATGTGTGGATGGATGCCAAGCCGGTGAAACAACCCTTACGCTGCTTTGCCAAGGGGAAGTGGCACACAATTTGAGAAGAAATCGCCCGGCTACTCGCAGCCGGCTTCATAATGGAGGTTTTCTACCCGAACTGGTTGGCCAACCCAGTCCCAGTGCTGAAGAAGAACAACACATGGTGAATGTGTATCGACTACACGAGCCCGAATAAGGCGTGCCCGAAAGACCCTTTCGCCTTGCCCAGGATAGATCAAGTGATCGACTCCACAGTCGGTTGCGAATTGTTGTCCTTTCTCGATGCCTATTCAGGCTACCATCAAATCAAGCTGGATTCGGCTGATCGATTGAAGACCTCTATCATCACGCCCTTCGGGGCCTACTGCTACACCACCATGACGTTCGGTCTGAAGAACGCTAGTGCCACGTTTTAGTGTTGCATGCAGCAATGCCTCCTACCGCAGATCGGCAGGAACATCCACGTCTATGTGGAAGACATCGTCGTCAAGACCAAGCAGCACTTCAGTCTCCTTGAAGACTTGCGAGAGAGATTGGCATCCGGCGGATCCTTTGCTTCGGCGACTCGGATCTTGTGGTGCATCAAGTCTCTGCCGAATGGGACGCCAGGGACGCCAACATAGCAAGCTACCGCTTCCTCATCCAGCAGCTTAGCGGTACTTTCGAGGGCTGCGAGTTCCATCATGTCCCCAGGGTGGACAATGAGGCGGCTGACACCTTAGCCAAAATTGGCTCCACAAGGCAGACAATCCCAGCCGGCGTCTCCCTCGAGCAATTGCACAAGCCATTCATCAAGCCGTCTCCGGAGTCGGTGTCGATCTTTGTGCCGGCATATCCTTCAGTGCCAACGACGTCGGCTACGCCAGTTCCGCCGGCTACAGCTACTGTGCGGGCTACAGTGGCTCTGCCGACTCCAACTGTTGCGCCGGCTACAACTGCTTCGCCGGCTACAACAACAACTCTGGCCACGCCAAGCCTCGAATCATGTCGGCTCGACACCTAGTGGGTGGCTGTCATGGAGGTAGATGGCACGGCTGCCACAGCGGCATTAGAGACAGAAGGTCTCGAGCCTGCGACTACATCAATAAGCACAGGGGCTGCAGAAGCCCCTGACATTTAAGTCGCGGCGGAGCCCGCTCCTGTGTCGGCTCCTATCATGGTGATGTCCTACGCGCACGAAGACCTATCATGGTGATGTCCATCTACGAGGGGGATTTCAGATCTACGTACCCTTGTAGATCGCACAGCAGAAGCGTTAATAAACGCGGTTGATGTAGTGGAACGTCCTCACGTCCCTCGATCCGCCCCACGAACCGTCCGACGAACCGTCCCGCGATCCGTCCCATGATCCGCTCTGATCTAGTGCCGAACGGACGGCACCTCCGCGTTCAGCACACGTACAGCTCGACGATGATCTCGGCCTTTTTGATCCAGCAAGATAGACGGAGAGGTAGATGAGTTCTCCGGCAGCGTGACGGCGCTCCGGAGGTTGGTGGTGATCTAATCTCAGCAGGGCTCCGCCCAAGCTCCGCAGAAACGCGATCTAGAGGAAAACCGTGGAGGTATGTGGTCGGGCTGCCGTGGAAAAGTTGTCTCAAATCAGCCCTAAAACCTCCGTATATATAGGTGGGAGGGGAGGGGCCTTGCCTTGGGGCTCAAGGAGCCTCAAGGGGTTCGGACGAAGGGGGGGAGGAGGATTCCTCCTCCAATCCTAGTCCAACTAGGATTGGAAGGTGGAGTTCTTCCCTTCCTTCCCACTTCCCCCTTTTTTTCTTTCTCTTTGATTTTCTTATCTCCTTGCGCAGGGGCCTCTTTGGGCTTGCCCACCAGCCCACTAAGGGCTGGTGCGGCACCCCTAAGGCCTATGGGCTTCCCCGGGGTGGGCTGCCCCCCCCCCCCGGTGAACATCCGGAACCCATTCGTCATTCCCGGTACATTCCCGGTAACTCCGAAAACCTTCCGGTAATCAAATGAGGCCATCCTATCTATCAATCTTTGTCTCCGGACCATTCTGGAAACCCTCGTGACGTCCGTGATCTCATCCGGGACTCCGAACAACATTCGGTAACCAACCATATAACTCAAATATGCATAAAACTACGTTGAACCTTAAGTGTACAAACCCTGCGGGTTCGAGAACTATGTAGACATGACCCGAGGGACTCCTCGGTCAATATCCAATAGCGGGACCTGGATGCCCATATTGGATCCCACATATTCTACGAAGATCTTATCATTTGAACCTCAGTGCCAAGGATTCATATAATCCCGTATGTCATTCCCTTTGTCCTTCGGTATGTTACTTGCCCGAGATTCGATCGTGAGTATCCGCATACCTATTTCAATCTCGTTTACCGGCAAGTCTCTTTACTCGTTCCATACTACAAGATCATGTAACTTACACTAAGTCACATTGCTTGCAAGGCTTGTGTGTGATGTTGCATTACCGAGTGGGCCCCGAGATACCTCTTCGTCACACGGAGTGTCAAATCCCAGTCTCGATCCATACTAACTCAACGGACACCTTCGGAGATACCTGTAGAGCATCTTTATAGCCACCCGGTTACGTTGTGACGTTTGATACACACAAAGTATTCCTCCGGTGTCAGTGAGTTATATGATCTCATGGTTATAGGAATAAATACTTGACACGCAGAAAACAGTAGCAACAAAATGACACGATCAACATGTTACATCTATTAGTTTGGGTCTAGTCCATCACATGATTCTTCCAATGACGTGATCCAGTTATCAAGCAACAACACCTTGTACATAGTCAAAAGACCCTAACTATCCTTGATCAACTGGCTAGCCAACTAGAGGCTTGCTAGGGACAGTGTTTTGTCTATGTATCCACACATGTATCTAAGTCTTCATTCAATACAATTATAGCATGGATAATAAACGATTATCTTGATACAGGAATCATAATAATAACTTATTTATCATTGCCTCTAGGGTATAATTCCAACAGTGGGCTCAACCCATCTAGGCCTTCCTTCTTCGCGGTGAGCTTCCCCAAAATGAGGCGGAGGCAAGGCAGATCCAGCGTCGATCAGCAGCCTACGCCATCATCAATCACAAGCTGGTTCGGCGTAGCGTGACTGGCGTGTTCCAGCACTGCGTCGAGTCAGAAAAGGGGCAGGAGATCCTTAGAGATATACATCAGGGTGAGTGTGGGCATCGTGCCGCCTCTAGAACCCTCGTGGCCAAGGAGTTCCGCCACAGATTCTACTGGCCCACGGTCCTCGAGGAGGCTATAGACATGGTCAACAAGTGTGAAGGTTGCCAACGCTTCAGCACGTAGAGCCACATGCCGGCTTCGGCCCTGAAAACCATCCCCTTGTCCTGTCTGTTTGCCGTTTGGGGTTGGATATGGTGGGGCCATTCAATACCTCTCGAGGCGGCATGACGCATCTCTTGGTCGCTCTTAACAAATTTACCAAGTGAATTGAGGCCAGGCCCATCAGGAAACTTGATGGCCCCACGGCCGTCAGGTTCATCAAGGACATTGATGTCCGCTACGGCGTCCCCCACAGCATCATCACCGACAACGGCACCAACTTCGCCAAGGGTGCTTTGGCACTCTACTGCTCCAATGAAGGCATCCGGCTCGACTTAGCATCGGTGGCGCACCCACAATCCAACGGCCAGGTGGAAAGGGCCAATGGCCTCATCCTGGCTCGCATTAAGCCAAGGCTGGTGGCGCCACTTGTCAGGTCAACCGGCTGCTGGATTGAAGAGCTGTCGGTTGTGCTATGGAGCCTCCGCACCATGCCGAACCGGTCAACCGGATTCACACCATTCTTTATGGTATACGGGTCCGAGGCCGTCATCCCCACGGATGTTGAGTTCGACTCTCCTCGGGTCACCCTATACACAGAGACGGAAGCAAAGGAGGCAAGAAAAGACGGCGTCTATCTGCTCGAAGAGGCACGGGATCTGGCCTTGAGCCGGACGGCCATATATCAACAAAAGATGAGATACTACCACAGCAAGAAGATCAAGCCCCTCTCTTTCAGAGAGGGAGACTTGGTGCTCAAAAGAATCCAGCGAACAGCCGGCCAGCACAAGCTCTCTTTCCCATGAGCGTATAGTGTACGCCGGGTCGAACCCTTGCAGTCTCGCACAAGCTACAGTCCGGCTCCCGGCTGTCTGGCTAACGAGACGGTGGCAGGGAATGCAGACTGCATGAAAATCTTAACTACAAAAAAGGATGCCGGTTCGGGTTGGTTTGATCGCTTTCGATCTTATTTTCTAGTCGGCCTCTGCTGGCTCGCTTTCTGAGTCTAAAAGTCTTGATGGCTTCAAAAATTCTAAGTCCAATGTTCTCAAAGGCAGAAACCTCGTCCCAGTCACAAACCGGCTCCCAGCTGTCGGGCTGGCGAGGCAGATGTTAGAGAGAACAAAGGAGTTGGCTGAAAAGGAGTCAAACAGGAATCAAAAGACGAAAATGTGAGTCAGCAAGCATAGTGCTTACGAATTCAATGTAGAATGACATAGCATATATTACATTCAAAAGCATTCAGAGGCCCACGGCCGAAGTTCATTACAATAAAACACCCCTAGTGGGTGGAACTGTTGGACTGACAACAAAACGCAGATAAAAAACAAAGAGGACAAGCTAAGGGGCGGTGGCTCCGTCTGCGGCCCCGGCTGCAGCTTCTGAAGTGGTGGCTTCACCATCCCCGGCTACGCCTGAGCCGGATGAGTCGTCCCCGCCTCGAGCGCCTTCGGCACCGTCCTTCGCAATCGAGTCCGTGTAGGCCTCGCTGTTGGAGTCGGCGGCTTCCTCCTCGAAGGCCGCCTCGGCAGAACTGCCTTCGGCATCATAAGGCTGCAGATGAACAGGTCCTCACGGACCACATTGCCATCTGCATCGCGCTCCAGGCCGAATTCGTCCCAGGTGGCGAAGGAGGCGACGCCACTAGCCCTCAATTGCAGTTGGTCCTCCAAGGCCACCAGCTCCTCCTCCGAGTCGACACGCTGTGCTGCGAGCTTGCCCAAGTCTAGGTTTCCGTATCAGGACTTGGCCAAGCGGAGCGCCAGGTATGCGCCAGCGCGCGCGGCTGAGGCACGCCAGGCGTCGAGGCGGGAGCTGCCGGCCTCAAGCCAGCGGGATAGCCGGCTCATGGATGCCGGCTCCACGGCGTCGGGCCACAGGACCCTCACCATCTCCGGACCTGCGCTCTAGAGCAGCTCCAGGGAGCGGGCCAGTATGAGCAGGCGGGCCTTTATGCCGGTGGCGATCTCCTCCACGGACCAGCCGGCGTCGGCGTCCACCTCTTCACCAGTGGCGCGACGCTCTTCGCGGCTGGTCTCCACCGCCGTTTTCGTTGCTTCCCGTGTCCCAGGGAAGAGCCCTGGGGTGTGGGATGGGTAAGAAGAAGAACGAGGGAGGATGCCAACAAAAGAGAAAGATCAAATCAAGATGAAGGAAACTTACGGTTGAAGTGGATGTCGGTCTCGCTGGCCTCCTCCATGGCCTCTCACTCCCGTGTCATGCTCTCTTGAGCCACACGGGAGAGCTCGCCTCGGAGGGCCTGGGCCACCTCCGTTTCCTTCGCTAGCTGTGTCACACCCAAGATGCGGCCCTATCCTCAACTTGGCACGAGGGCCTCGTCAGGGATAGAAGCGCATCTTGTCGTGTCACAAGAATGGATATCGTTACAAGTACATGTACTGAAAAGATGAGATATATATATAATTGGCTTACACTCGCCACATGCTACATCAGAGTCACATCAGTACATTACATAATCATCAAGAGTAAGAGCAGGGTCCGACTACGGACGAAAACAAACGAGAAAAGAAGAACGACGTCCATCCTTGCTATCCCAAGCTGCCGGCCTGGAACCCATCATAGATCGATGAAGAAGAAGAAGAAGAAGCAACTCCAGATGAACAATCAACGCGCTCGCGTCAAGTAACCTTTACCTGTACCTGCAACTGGTGTTGTAGTAATCTGTGGGCCACAGGGGACTCAGTAATCTCATTTCAAAGGTATCAAGACTAGCAAAGCTTAATGGGTGAGGCATGGTTAAGTGATGAGGTTGCAGCAGCGGCTAAGCATATATATATGGTGGCTAACTTACGAGTACAAGAAATAAGAGAGGGAAGATCTACGCATAACGGATGTGAACTACTGATGATCAAATGAATGATCCTGAACACCTACCTACGTCAGACATAACCCCACTATGTCCTCGATCGGAGAAGGAACTCACGAAAGAGACAGTCACGGTTACGCACACAGTTGGCATATTTTAGTTAAGTTAACTTCAAGTTATCTAGAACCAGTGTTAAACAAAGCTTCCACGTTGCCACATAACCGCGGGCACGGCTTTCCGAAAAGATTTAACCCTGCAGGGGTGCTCCAACTAGTCCATCACAAATTACCACAAGCCGCGTTGAAATCCTCAATCACGAAGCTCGCGATCTCGTCGGATTCCCTAGTGGAAAACCTCAACTCTCAGATTACCCAAAGCATCACCGGAATCCCGATGCACAAGATATCTCGTCAAAGGTAAAACTAATCCAGCAAGGCCACCCGGTGTGTCGACGAACCCGATAGGAGCCGCGTATCTCGTTCTCAGGACACACCGTCTATGCAAAGTGGACGGGAACCAAACCTCGAGTTGCCCCGTGGTGGCACCGCCGACTGCTAGGTGGGTGGACCAACACTCATGAGGAGCACTGGCCCGGGGGTTGATTAAATTTCCGCGGGTTAATTACTCCCTATGCAGTTCATTAGTTATTAGGCAAAAGTAGTACCAAAGTTGGGCCCTGCCAGACCAGCTTTAATCTAAAACGAATTATCAAGGGGGTCCCCATAACAACCCCGATCGTGTTAGGAGCGCTCATTTATGGAACATAACACCGGTAGCCGCAAACTAAGGGACAAAGGTGGAACAAAACACCAGGCTAGAAAAGGGCCGAGCCTTCCACCTTTCACCAAGTATATAGGTGCATTAAATTAAATAACATTTAAATATATGGTGATATGACAAGGAACCCATGTTATCACATGGAAGCAACTACACCTCCAACTAGCAACGCTATCAACAGGGTTAAGCAAGCAATAACATAGCCAAACAGTGGTTTGCTAGGTCGATCAGGTTGAAGGTTATCATGGCATTGTTGAGAGGCTGAATTTAACATGTGGTAGGCAACGAGACACAATCGATAGAAGTGAAATAACTAGAATGGCAATGATAGAAACGGTATCTGGGGAAATGGTCATCTTGCCTGAGATCCCGCATGGAAGAAGAACTCTGTGAAGTCGGCGAACCAATGTAGTCGAACGGGTCCTCACATTCTGACACGCTTGCGGAACTCTAACGAGACGGAGCAAACCGGAAACAAACATCAACACAGATATTCACCTCACGATGCACAACATGATGCATAACCTACTATGATGCATGATCAAGCCAACATGCAAGGGATGGCATGGCAATTCACCTCATGCAAACACTACACATTAAGTGAAGCTCGATATGCAACGGGTTGCATATCGACGAAACTCCACGATTAATTATTCAATTCACGCCCGATTATTTAACACACAATATTAAGTGTGGTTAACATGGCAAGGGGTGAAGCGATGATCCTACATGGCATCCTACACGGTTAACACGCGGAGCATAGGACGGAGCTACGGCACGATAAACATGCAACACAAGATATATATGCCATGAATGCGTCATGCATGCGAGTTCAAACAACACATGCAAGGGGAGAAAGAAACAAGTGTCGCCACGGCGAGCGAGAGGGAACCATGGCGGCAACACGGAAACGATGCCACGGCAACGTTCCTATCCCGATAACTCGTCGAGATATCGTGCCAACATATAGGAAGCGTGTGTGGGCACGTTAAGTAAATATGGGGTGATCCCGTATCTAGGGTTCGCACATGTCGGGGGCACGACGAAAAGGTAGACAACATGCAACGGGCAACCATATATAGCCGCATACATACATACATTCATACATCACTTGTACACGATACACGACATGTCCCATCGGTATACCTTCGACGCGTGCAAATCGGAGGGGTTCGGTCAAAGCGGACGTCGTGGAGGTCGAGGTATCGGTCTCGTCGACGGTAGTCGTTCGCTCGGCGTCGTGGTTCACGGGTCTTCGGCGTCGGTAGACGAACTCGTTTTCCGAAGATGGTCGGGGTCGTCGAGGATGTCGTGGTTCTCGGTGAGCTCGTCGTCGACCCATGGCAGGCGGGAATGGTGCGCGCGGCAACGGCAAGCGGCAGCACGAGCAAAGGCGAGCGGAGGCCACGGCTACTAGCGGTAGCAACTAACATCTAGCCACTAGCATGCCTCAGCTAGCAACCTACATGAAACTGGCGGCTACAGCTAGCCGCTAGCAGCAAGCTAGCAAGGCAAGCAAGCATCTACATCAAGCAACTACTGCAGCTAGCACTAACTATAGCAGCACTCGGCAACAAGCAAGCACAGCAAGCAGCAGCCTAGCGAGCTAGCATCTACAGCAACAGCAAAGCGACCCAAGCAGCAAGCAGGCATCGCAGCAAGAACAGCGTCAGCAATAGGCAATGAGCTACTACTACAGGCATCGGTCGGCAGCATGCACAGCAACAGCAAAAGGCACGGCATCAAGCGAGCAACGGCACAAGCAGGCAGCAGCAGGAGCCGGCAGCGCGAACGACAGCAACAGTGACAGACCAGCAGGCAGCAGCGGCACCAGCAAGCTTCGGCAGCAAGCAACGCAACAGCTAGCTAGCACCGGCTAGCACAGCAACTTAGCAGAGCATCAGGCAGCATTCCGACGGCAACAAAAGCAAAGACAACATAAACGGCAATAGCAACACAGGCGGCAGTAGCAGCAGGCAATGACGACGAGCTCTAAGGTGCTGTGGGTGCTTGCCGGAACTGCGGTGGCCACCGAGGAGGTTCCCGGCGGGGCCCTGCGAGGTGGGATCCGGCGTGGCCTAGGGGAAGAGGGAGGCCGCGGCCACGGGGCTGGTCTCTGGTGAGCTGCAGTGGGCGCGGTGGAGGTAGGCACGGACACAGGGAGTCCGAGGGGGCGGCAAAATCCGGTCGGAACGGGCACGGGCGGCGGCGCAAGGCAGGAGGCCGTGCGGCGAGCGGCGGCGGGGCAGGAGGTGCGCGGCCTCGGGAGGAGAAGCTGGGAGGAAGAGAGGAGAGGGGAACGGGTGGCTCGGGCTCAGGGCGGCACCAGCGGCGATGAGAGGTCGGCGGGCGATGCAGTGGCGGAGAGGGAGGCGAGGCAGCAGAGAGGCTCGGGCAGGGAGATGGCTGCGCGAGGGGGGAGGGTGACGCACGGGGAGGAGAACGAGAGGCTCGAGGGGAGGACGATGACGGCGCAGCGGGGGGAGAGGGATCGAGCGAGGCTCTCCTCACTCCTTGTCGCTAGGGTTAGGGGAGCCTGGTGGGCCTTGGGCCGGCTAGGCTTCCTCTCCCTCTACCTCAAAATATTTTCTCTTTTCTATTTAAATAAGATAGAAGCTTGAGAAAAAAAAAGGTGCGGTTGGGAAAATAGATAGAGAAAAATATTTTCCTTGGAACCAGAAAAAAATGTGCAAAGTTCTAAAAATGGTTGGAGGAATTTTACAAACTATAAATTCAAACAAGTTTGAATTTAATTCCAACTGGTCTGATTTTAAAACCCAACCAAACCAAATCCGAATGGCTTGCAATTTCAGAGGGTGACCCTACATCATACATATGATTTATGGGCACAATAGGAACATTTATTTGGGTCATATAATATTGGCAACCAAAAAAACGACTAGGAGGAAGTGGCATAGAGAATTTGGGAGGTAGGGCAAAGCATTGTGTCTGGGATAAAAAATGAAGTTGGGATGACACCCGAGGATGCAATGGATTGAAATAAGTTGAGAATAGGAAAAAAATGAAGGGTCAAGGAGTGGCTAGGAGTAGCGGAAGAAGAAGAAAAAAACATGAACACAATAAGGGAAGCAATCACAACAGAGATGATGGAGATGATGCATGATGCGTGATGAATGCAACAAACAAAATAAAACACACTGCGACAACGAATTAAAAGGGGAATCTTCTGGAGCGTCGGTGTCGGGCTGTCACAACTCTCCTACACTACAAGAGGGTCTCGCCCCGAGATCCAAGAATGAAAGGGGGAGAGGGTGAGAAGGAACAAGAGGTAAAACTTAGTCGCTTCTTTGACAAACGAGTGAAACCAACGATCCTTGAAGGTTGCAAAGAGATAATGATATAAGAAACAAGCAAGAATTCACAGAAAATTTCGGCAGCACTTCGGTAGGAAAATGGGGCAAAAAATTCGATAAGAAGAGAGAATTAGGCAATATTCACAACAAACAAGTAAATAGAACAAGGGAACACCATGATCTTGATAGAACAACATAATAGACCCAAAAGAGCAACATCACAATGCCTCCGGAACAAGAGAATAAGAACTAACTCAAGCGGAAGAAGAGAATGAAGAAAAGAATGACAACTACTAACTCCAATGAACTTGGCGAGCATCCTTGCAAGAAGAATTTGGACGGAGTTGTTGGAAAGACAACAACGAAAAGAACAAGACAGTAGTGGGCTTATGAAAATCATCTCAACAAATATGAGGTGACAACCAACCACTAAAAGAAACAAGGATAGATTGGGAGCAACAAGATAAGAACAATTTCTTACACCAAGAGGGTGCATTCAGAACTAGGATTAATGACAAGCACCATGATAGCATAATCCATAGGAAAAGCTTTAGGTGAAGTCCAAACCAAGATAGCTGAATGGAGAAATCATGGGTTGAAATATCTCATGATCAAAGAATTGGTGGGTTTAATTATCTCATTCTTGAGAGGAAAACTCTTCGAGGCTCCTACACTAACAAGAATGCTATAATACCACCTCAAAGAATAAAGGAGAACAAACGCATTGGAAATGAAAGAGAAGAATACTTGAGGTACTCCAACAAGAATCTTGAAGAACACTTGAGAATGAATTGATATCATGACGAACCACCATGAAGGACCTCCGTATACAAATGAATGATGCAAAGATATGAAGGATGAAAGAATAAGATTGAAGCCTTGCAAAGTCTTCGGTGAAGCTTCACGAAGAGAAACTTGAGAAAACTTGGAACTCCGGAAAAGAAAAGATAAGAACACTTGAGAAAAAAGGAATTGATATCATGAGCCACTCCGGACGAAGAATTCAGATTACTATGAACAAGAATAAGAATTATGTTATGCTTATTCTTCAACAGGTTTAAATGATGACAAGCAACGGATTTAGCATACCACTTATTCCTCTTGAAAGAATCTTGAAGAGACAGAGAGAAAAGCACCATTTGAAGCACCGGTAAGAATTCACAATTGAATGGGAAAACCAAGAATTAATGGAGATACATGAGAATGATGAGATCATAAGCCACGTGAGAGAAAACTTGAATAAGGCACCGGAATAATTGAGAGACGAACGAAGAGGCAACAATTTAGAAGAATTGAGGATGAAAGCTGAAAGCTGAGAACGAAGAATCTTCTGAAATGATGGCCTTCGGAGGATCGAGAAATGAACACAACATTGAAATGCACCGAATAGCAAGAAAGGGAATACTCATGATTGGAACAAATAAAATGACGACACCAAGCTGAAATGATGAATCTACAATAGAATGGACCAAGATTGAGAGAAACACTCCTTCGAATTGCAAGCTGAGAATGATGACGAGGAGCACACCAAGAATTACTGAGACACTCCGGAATAGAGAAGAATGAAAGGTTGAGCCAAATAAGAGTATTAATTCAAATAGAACTTGAAGAAGTAATATGACTGATGGAAATCATACTTACGTCATAGTTGAAACGATTTATAGATCTCCGGAGATGATCAAAAGAGCCAGGAAAGATCCTGGGAAAATCTGTGGGTTATGGGCCCACTCGAAGAACCACCGTTGAAAAGATTGCTTGGAAGAGAGATATTGCACCGGTAGGAAGAGAACTAGATGAGGTTGAGAACCTCGAAATAATTGAAAAGACTGGAAATAAGAACTACAGAGATAACTTCAATGCTCCGGATCGAAAAGAGAGAAATAAATACCAAGATAGGCTGAAAAAATCTCCAACATGAAAAAGAATTACAAGGATAATTAGGATATGATGAACACGGATAGCTGAATTAAATTCACCGGTAAAAGATAACCAGGTTGAATAAAGATGAACACGAAGCTCGTGAGAATCTTCACCATGAATCACCGGATAAGAGAGAAAAGAATAGACAGCGGAAGCACCATGAAAAGAAAACTCTTGGATGAAAATCCAATCACTGAAGAAAAAGGTGGGAGGGCAGGGAAAAACAAAGACGACTTGGAACAGATGAGATGAACTCCGACATAAAAGAGAGAATGATCTTGCAAAATTAGATAAGATTGAATTCAGTTGAAGAGAAACACACTGGTTGAATGGAATTGATACGATGACTCCGGTTGAAAAAGGAACTGACATGATAATTGATATAGCAGAAGAATTAATACTCTCATAAAAAATATGAGAACACCACTTAGGAAAGATCTGAAATCACCACTGGACATCGAAGCAACACGAATTTGTTGGAAGATCGTCCTATAAGTAACTACTTGAATTCCCACCTAAGAATTCCCGAAATATCTGGTCATGCAATCTGGTACACGGATACAAGGAGTAATAATCACACAACTCCTATACTAACCCGTCACCTGTATCACATCCGTCAACACACAACCAGAATCTCGGACCTTCATCTACAACAGACCCTCGTGATCACAACGATACAAAGTATGGCAGTACTCCCGAACAATCTGCACCAGTATTGGGGACATCGGGGTTATCTCGCCACTACTAGTATTGAAGCAATTACGAACATCCTTCGTTCTGAGATACTAAGAAATCTGAATGATAATGATGTGCTCAAGAATCCCCTGGAGCTCAACTCCCCTGAAACTCAAAGCACATAGGAGGCACCAAGACAGAACTCCGTCACATCGGCATCATATAGATTCCAAAAATATCCGCGTGATCCTAAAAAAAATTGAGTGAGAAGACGAGTAGAATAGATTATTACGTCAAGATTCCTCACCAGAGCATAGAAGAGGAGAAAAAAGAACCCTACTCTCCGATATATAACTATACTCAAAGCAGTTTTTCACTAGACTCGACTCGGCCAAGTTCGATCAATCAAGGGGGCTCCTAGGTCGGTACTGGTCTGATACCAACTTGTCACGCCCAAGATGTGGCCATATCCTCAATTTGGCACGAGGGCCTCGTCAGGGATAGAAGCGCATCTCGTCGTGTCGCAAGAATGGATATCGTTACAAGTACATGTACTGAAAAGATGAGATATATATATATATAATTGGCTTACACTCGCCACATGCTACATCAGAGTCACATCAATACATTACATAATCATCAAGAGTAAGAGCAGGGTACGACTACGGACGAAAACAAACGAGAAAAGAAGAACGACGTCCATTCTTGCTATCCCAGGCTGCCAGCCTGGAACCCATCCTAGATCGATGAAGAAGAAGAAGAAGAAGAAACTCCAAATGAACAATCAACGCGCTCGCGTCAAGTAACCTTTACATGTACCTGCAACTGGTGTTGTAGTAATCTGTGAGCCACAGGGGACTCAGCAATCTCATTTCCAAAGGTATCAAGACTAGCAAAGCTTAATGGGTGAGGCATGGTTAAGTGATGAGGTTGCAGCAGCGGCTAAGCATATATATATGGTGGCTAACTTACGAGTACAAGAAATAAGAGAGGGAAGATCTACGCATAACGGACGTGAACTACTGATGATCAAATGAATGATCCTGAACACCTACCTACGTCAGACATAACCCCACCGTGTCCTCGACCGGAGAAGGAACTTACGAAAGAGACAGTCACGGTTAAGCACACAGTTGGCATATTTTAATTAAGTTAACTTCAAGTTATCTAGAACCAGTGTTAAACAAAGCTTCCACGTTGCCACATAACCGCGGGCACGGCTTTCCGAAAAGATTTAACCTTGCAGGGGTGCTCCAACTAGTCCATCACAAATTACCACAAGCCGCATAGAAATCCTCAATCACGAAGCTCGCGATCTCGTCGGATTCCCTAGTGGAAAACCTCAACTCTCAGATTACCCAAAGCATCACCGGAATCCCGATGCACAAGATATCTCGTCAAAGGTAAAACTAATCCAGCAAGGCCACCCGGTGTGTCGACGAACCCGATAGGAGCCGCGTATCTCGTTCTCAGGACACACTGTCTATGCAAAGTGGACGGGAACCAAACCTCGAGTTGCCCTGTGGTGGCACCGCCGACTGCTAGGTGGGTGGACCAACACTCATGGAGCATAGGACGGAGCTACGGCACGATAAACATGCAACACAAGATATATATGCCATGAACGCGTCATGCATGCGAGTTCAAACGACACAGGCAAGGGGAGAAAGAAACAAGTGTCGCCACGGGGAGCGAGAGGGAACCATGGCGGCAACATGAAAACGATGCCACGACAACGTTCATATCCCGATAACTCATCGAGATATCGTGCCAACATATAGGAAGCGTGTGTGGGCACGTTAAGTAAAGATGGGGTGATCCCGTATCTCGGGTTCCCATGAGTCGGGGGCACGACGAAAAGGTAGACAACATGCAATGGGCAACCATATATAGCCGCATACATACATACATTCATACATCACTTTCACATGGTACATGACATGTCCCATCGGTATACCTTCGACGCATGCGAATCGGAGGGGTTCGGTCGAAGCGGACATCGTGGAGGTCGAGGTACCGGTCTCGTCAACGGTAGTCGTTCGCTCGGCGTCGTGGTTCACGGGTCTTCGACGTCGGTAGACGAACTCGTTTTCCGAAGATGGTCGGGGTCGTCGAGGACATCGTGGTTCTCGGTGAGCTCGTCGTCGACCCATGGCAGGCGGGAATGGTGCTTGCGGCAACAACAAGCGGCAGCACGAGCAAAGGCGAGCGGAGGCCACGGCTACTAGCGGCAACAACTAACATCTAGCCACTAGCATGCCTCAGCTAGCAACCTACATGAAACTGGCGGCTACAGCTAGCCACTAGCAGCAAGCTAGCAAGGCAAGCAAGCATCTACATCAAGCAACTACTGCAGCTAGCACTAACTATAGCAGCACTCGGCAACAAGCAAGCACAGCAAGCAGCAGCCTAGCGAGCTAGCATCTACAGCAACAGCAAAGCGACCCAAGCAGCAAGCAGGCATCGCAGCAAGAACAGCGTCAGCAATAGGCAATGAGCTACTACTACAGGCATCGGTCGGCAGCATGCACAGCAACAGCAAAAGTCACGGCATCAAGCGAGCAACGGCACAAGAAGACAGCAGCAGGAGCCGGCAGCAACAGTGGCAGACCAGCAGGCAGCAGCGGCACCAGCAAGCTTCGGCAGCAAGCAACGCAACAGCTAGCTAGCACCGGCTAGCACAACAACTTAGCAGAGCATCAGGCAGCATTCTGACGGCAACAACAACAAAGACAACATAAACGGCAGCAGCAACACAGGCGCCAGTAGCAGCAGGCAACGATGACGAGCTCTAAGGTGCTGCGGGTGCTGGCCAGAACTGCGGCGGCCACCGAGGAGGTTCCCGGCGGGGCCCTGCGAGGTGGGATCCGGCGTGGCCTAGGGGAAGAGGGAGGCCGCGGCCATGGGGCTGGTCTCTGGCGAGCTGCAGTGAGCGCGGTGGAGGTAGGCACGGACACAGGGAGTCCGAGGGGGCGGTGAAATCGGCCGGAACGGGCACGGGCGGCGGTGCAAGGCAGGAGGCGGTGCGGCGAGCGGCGGTGGGGCAGGAGGTGCGCGGCCTCGGGAGGAGAAGCTGGGAGGAAGAGAGGAGAGGGGAACGGGCGGCTCGGGCTCAGGGCGGCACCAGCGGCGACGAGAGGTCGGCGGGCGATGAAGTGGCGAAGAGGGAGGCGAGGCAGCAGAGAGGCTCGGGCAGGGAGGTGGCTGCGCGAGGGGGAGGGTGACGCACGGGGAGGAGAGCGAGAGGCTCGAGGGGAGGACGACGACGGCGCATCGGGGGGGAGAGGGATCGAGCGAGGCTCTCCTCACTCCGTGTCGCTAGGGTTAGGGGAGCCCAGTGGGCCTTGAGCCGGCTAGGCTTCCTCTCCCTCTACCTCAAAAATTTTTCTCTTTTCTATTTAAATAAGATAGAAGCTTGAGATAAAAAAGGTGCGTTTGGGAAAATAGATAGAGAAAAATATTTTCCTGGGAACCAGAAAAAAATGTGCAAAGTTCTAAAAATGGTTGGAGGAATTTTACAAACTATAAATTCAAACAAGTTTGAATTTAATTCCAACTGGTCTGATTTTAAAACCCAACCAAACCAAATCCGAATGGCTTGCAATTTCAGAGGGTGACCCTACATAATACATATGATTTATGGGCACAATAGGAACATTTATTTGGGTCAGATAATATTGGCAACCAAAAAAACGACTAGGAGGAAGTGGCATAGAGAATTTGGGAGGTAGGGCAAAGCATTGTGTCTGAGATCAAAAATGAATTTGGGATGACATCCGAGGATGCAATGGATTGAAATAAGTTGTGAATAGGAAAAAAATGAAGGGTCAAGGAGTGGCTAGGAGTAGCGGAAGAAGAAGAAGAAAAAGAAACATGAACACAATAAGGGAAGCAATCACAACAGAGATGATGGAGATGATGCATGATGTGTGATGAATGCAACAAACAAAATAAAACACACTGCGACAATGAATTAAAAGGGGAGTCTTCTGGAGCGTCGGTGTTAGGCTGTCACAAGCTGCGCTTGCACTTGGGTCAGGGCGGCCTCCTTCTCCTTCAGGGTAGCGTCCTTACGCTTCATCTCTTCAAGATGAGCGTCTTCACGCGCTCCGTGTCAGCAATGTGGGAGGTGTCCTTCTCCTGAAGGGCGGCGCGTAGCTGTTCCAACTTTGCCTGGTGGGCCGCCTCGCGGTCCTTCTTCTCCGTCTGGAGAAGACCCAGCTGTAGGTGGAGCTGCTTGTCCGCCTCGCGCAAAGCGTTTTGCTTCAAGACGGTAGTATCCAGCCGGCTCTGAAGATCGCCGGCTCGGCCTTCGGCCGTCTGGATCTGGACCCGTAGTGCGTTATACGCGTGCACTTGGGTATCATGAAGCTCCTACAAACAAAACAAACGAAGCAAAAAGTAAGATTCGGCCCGGCTAACTCTTAGCCGGCCCAATTCTCGGGGGCTACACCAAGTGGGTGCGCTAGCGCGCCCCCACTAAAAAAGCAATGACAAGCATAGCACAATGAGATTCGGCCCGGCCAATGCTTGGTCGGCCCGATTCTCAGGGGCTACACCCAGTGGGTGCGCTGGCGCGCCCCCACTGGTTCAAGAACAAGGAAGAAAACCCGAAATGAAGCAAAGAAAACGCAAAGGTTTGAAGACTCACCCTGGTTCGGTCTTCAAGGTGGTCCAGGTCGCACTTGGCCACCAGGGTTGCTTGCGTCACCTTGTCGCGGCTGCTGGAGAACAACGCCACCAGCTCCGGGATGCCACTGAGCTCGGTGCCTGGGGCAGTATCGCGCTTTCGGCATTGGCCACGCACCAGATATTCATGGGCTGGCTCCCGAAGATGGGGCCGGATCCTGGAGTGGCCGGGCCGTGGTTGATCACGACAATGGTGTCGTCTCCGGGTGGTGGGTTCGCGGCCGGCTCCCTCGACTTTCCGGCCGGCATTGTCTTCGCACTCGAAGGTGGATGGGTCGTTTCTGGCGCCTCCATCATCGCCTCCGGCGCCTCCATCATCGCCTCCGGCGCCTCCATAATCATCTCTGACGCGCCGTCTACATCAGCTTTAGGCGCGTCGAGGATCACGACAAGATCCACCGGCGTAGAGGCGGCCGGCTTGGCGGACTTGGCTCGTTCGGCTCCCTGAGTGCAGTTCGGCGCCGCCTCGCTAGCTGGCTCCTCCACACGTGCCCGCTTGGAGGGGTCGTGACTTGCCTTCGACCGCTTCTCCTTGGGGGGCTTTTTGGCCCGGCTGGGCTGAGATTGGCCTTCGGTCGCTTTCCGAGCCGCTGTATCCCAGCGAAGGGCGGACTCATCGTCGAGCGCCTTCTTGGTAGCATCAGCAGCCGCCCAGGTGGCTCGCTCGGTGGCGGAGGCAGTTTCCTCCTCCACCTCTTCGGCATCCCTGCCAAGTACAAATTGATGAGGAATCTATCCTCGCACAAGAATTTAAAAGAAGGTAATAAAGAGCTCTTACCAGCCACGACGGGCACCCGCTTCCTGCCGGCGGCGGCTCGGTGCTTCTTAGCGCCATCGCCTCGACCTCCGGCTGGAGGTCCCGTTGCGATGCGCTTGGGAGCTGGCTTGGCGTGGCGACCCCCTTGCCCTTATGCCAGGCCGCCTCGCCAGGCGCTGTCGTCTCGCCAACATTGCGACGGCCTCGCGTCATGGGAAGGCTGGAGACTTCCTCCAGGTCCTCTGGGTCTTCCCCGAAGGCTGCACCATGCAGAGTAGGCGGCGTCTCTTCATCATCCGTCCAGTCAAGAAGAGTAGGCGGCGTCTCTTCATCACCCTCCGACTCCAACGCATCCTCCGAATGTTCGGAGGCGGCGGCCCGTGGCTCTATCACCCCTTCATCCTCAATCTCCGAAGGGTCCCACGCCTCCACGTCGTTGGCTGGCGGATCAAGCACTTGCATGCGCTCGAACATCTAGATAGAGGAGTCGGCGTCCGGCTCAAAAAAGGAGAACAACAAGTTCAAAACAAGTAAAGAGGGTTTGGGGAGGTACTTACCATCGGAGCCGGATGGGCTCGGTCGTGAGGGGCATTCCCCATTCCCAGTCTCCGCCTTCATCCATGTTGGCGGAGGAAATCATGTTCACATTCCGGGCCACCGCGCCGGGTTGGAAGTTCTTGGTGGAGAGCCGGCAGGGGTCGCGTCGGCCGCCCATCTGGTAGATCAGATGCAGCCGTCTCTGTAGAGGCAGGACCCGGCGGGACATCATGGTGGTGAGCAGGTCACGGCCCAGCAGGCCGTGAATCTTCATGTTGTCGAGGTGGGCGCATATCTGCGACACCTCGGCAATCGGATTTGGAAGCATAGCCTTCCAGTTCCTCTTCTCCGTCGGAGGAGCGATGGCGAAGCGGAGCAGACTGATGCAGTCGTGGAAGGGGTCGACATTCTTGATGGAGTCTTACAGCGGCATTTGGGGGAAGTCGCACGTCGTCCTGTGATGCACCAGCGTCGTGCCGCATGGGGTCATCGACCGGGGGCCCTTGAGCTTCATCGCCTTGGCCTTGTCCATCTTCACGGACTGTTGTTTGAACAAGACCAGCTTCTGCCAGAGGTCGAGGCGGGGCTCAATCCACAGGAAACCACGACGAAGGAAGCTAGCTGAAGAATGGCGTTGGGCGCCAGATGATGCGGCTGCAGGCCGAAGAAGGTGAGGAAGCGGGCGAAGAAGTCGCTTACAGGGAGCCCGATGTGTTGCCCCTTCTTAGGGGCACTGCTGGACATGGTGGCTGACGGCGAAGGCTAGGCCGATCCTAGAAGCGGTTGATGGCGATGGCCTGTGCGACGGCGAGGACGAAGCATGGCTTCTTCTTCATCTAAGCTCAGAGAAGAAAGGGGCGCTGGTGCAGGGCGAGAAGGGGGTGAATGGCCTCCTCGATGCACTCGCACCCTATTTAAACCCCCACGATAGATCGTGGGGTGGGGATCCGGTGCGCATAACGCCCACTTCCCTCGATTATTACGGGCGCATTTACGCCCCTTGGAACCCAACCGTCGCGGAGTAATCTCCAGAGGATCCGTTCGCACGGGGGCCGAGGGGGCGTCGTGGCGGGACCCAGCGCTCAGGACCCGTCCCGTCACCTGCTCAATACATCATCACGTCAGGCCAGGGCCTGACACATGGCGCAACAGCGCAACTTGCGGCGAAGCCGAGGCGTCCCTTGGAAGCCAGCCGGCTTCCGATCCGACACCTCCTGCCGCACGCGGCTTAAGAAGATCATGAGCAAAAACCTCAAGCCGGTGAGGCCTCCCGCTCTGAGGCGGTGGGCCTCCCGTGCTTCGGGGACTACTGACGGGGGGATAACCCCGGGGTAGGCTCATCGAGCCTACTCCTTTGCCTTTCATATTAAAGGAAAAGCACAACTCTCTCCATGCAGCCGAATCCCCCTGGACGGCTAGGAAGCTCCTGCCGGCTAGGGGTGAGATGGTCAACTTCTCCTGGCCGGCTGGGAATCACCTGCCCGCTAGGGGCGAGACGGCTACCTCCTTCTGGCCGTGTGGGGGGCATCTACCGGCTAGAGGCGAGACGATCGCTCCTAGGCCGGCTAGCGAGGCCGCTAGCCGGCCAGGGAGCTCAGGTCACATCAGATCGTAGGTCATGACGAGACCCTACAATTAAAGTTGAATACACGTCAGCCAGGGTACTGGATTGGAGTGCACGGCATGTATAGTGTCAGCGGCCATGCCGCTGACCTACTCCAGCTCCGATCCATCATCCCCACACACTATCAGCCCTTCAAACACCCATTCCATTACCACACTCGACGTGGGAACAGTGGGGACGGACGTACTAGCAACCCATGACGAATCTCGCAAGACGACGTCGGACGTACTACACGTGTCCTGTGTCGGCCTTACGCGAGAGCTTCATTGGCTGACCGGCGGGTCCCATAGCCAGATGAGACCTTGCAGCCGACGGGCCCCTCCAGCGACAAGACAAGACCACTATGGACCCCCTGGCCAGCCGACTAGGCTGCCAGCCGAGTCCCACCTTTGTACTTTTATCCTTATTCTAGGTCAGTGGGTTCGTCTATAAAACCCATGGAGAGGGTCGGTCAATCCTTCACACACACACCCACACATGAGAGGTAGTAGCGAGCCGGCAGCTCCTTCTTCCTTCTCCGTCGAACAGCTCAAGAAGCACATTGTAACCACTCTGGTGCATTATACATTCCGACAGGACTAGGGGTATTATCTCTACGGAGAGCCCCGAACTTGGGTACATCGTGCATTCCTCGCTTGTACCAACCCCGTTCCCAGAGTCCGTCGGTGTCCTTTTGGTCTCCACCTCATATCTTTAGCCTGCTCATGGCTTATGTCGTGAGTAAACACCGACAGGGATGCGGCGGCTCGGACACACGCGTGTAACACGTGCGCTCTGGACGTGCACGGCAAGTGTTCGACGAAATGCCAGAGCACCCAAAAGAGCTCCAAAGCGAGTGGGACTGCACAAGGCTAGGCTAGAGTCTGCAAGATGGTTGGACATGAAAGTTCGGCTAGGGGGACAATCCACAATGCAGGTCAAAGCTTATGCCAAATTTGGCCATGCACCCAAGGTGCTTGATGAAATGCCAAAGGCTTCAATTGAGCTTTTCTTCAACCCCAAAACTCCAGATCATACTCTGCCAAGGTGTAAGCAATGGTGGCAGGGTTGGTGGGAGAAAAGAAGAAAATTGCTAGTGCAAAATTTTAAAAAACACATTTCTGGACAGCAAGTTAAAGCTAGTATCTCATGCATTGAAAATCATCCAATGGGCCTAAACTCCTGGACTTAAGATTTTGGTAGGGTGTTATACAAGCATCAAAAATCTCAAAGCAACTAGAGCAAGGAAAAACATGGTTGTGGTACAAAGTACCAAACTGGACCAGAATAGAAAAATAATTGGTTTGCTAGATTTTTCCAAAGCACAAGGTTGGGTTTTTCATAAAAGTGAATCTCATGCATCACTTGACATCCCCAGATTTTGTATAGAATTTTTGAAATATTATTTCTAGGTGTTGCAATTCAAACACAATATAGGGCCAGAAAAGAAAAGAAGTTAATGTGCTTAAATTTTTCAAAACACTCGGATAAGTTTTTACAAAAACATGATCCAAGAACATCCTAGGTCATCTTTAAGTTTTTGCAGAATATTTAGAAAATGTTATTAAACGGTTGTAGTGCAAAACAGGTCCTTAAAGGAATTAAAAATCTTTTTTGAATAAATAAAATCATTATAGCTAGTATAAGTATACTGCTGAAAAATAAAATGAATTGATTTGATGCTGTGCCTTCACAAGGAACATACCAAGCCCAAATTAGGCAACCATATACTTCCTACCTCCATACCTAAATATAAGTCTTTTTAGAGATTCTAATACAAAACTACAAACTACAAACGGAGCAAAATGGGTGAATCTCCAAAAAAACTTATACTCCCTCCGTCCTAAAATAAGTGTCTTAAGCTTAATACAATTTTATACTAGCGCTAGTATAAAGTTGAGACAGTTACTTTGGGACGGAGGGAGTATTTAAGAACTGAGGAGGTAGCAGAATGAAACACAGGCCGAGTTAAAACAGAACAGGCCGGACACTGGACAGCATCAGTCCAGAAAACTAAAGGATAGCTGCAGCTTCAGCAACAGCAACACCCAGGCACACAAACTTAACCAACAAAATTGCCACTCATTAGCATAGACATAAGAGTGCACTTAGTTATCATAGCTATGATGATTACTACTGTACCAATGATGGTACTCCACTCCATTAATATGACAGCAGATTTGTCTGATGAAACATCCTTTCCTTTGGAGCTCCATGCACCTCCTACTTCCTATAGTTAGTTGTGCTTCAGTACTACTACTACATGTACTATATTACAAGGTGGAAGCTAGCGCTTGTGTCAGTTCAATTTAGTAATTGTCCAATTTACAATGCCTTTCTTTCATTTTACTGAAGCGGCGCACACAGGCTGATGATGGGCATGGCGTCTCTTCTCTCGAGGTAAGCTGGCCTCGAACTGATCTTATCCTCTCTAAAAACAAACTCCTGCTCTTGTACTTGAGATTCATCATCTAAGCTTCACTTATTCCTGCAGACAAGCCATACTTGACGTTAGATATATATATATATACATCATCACAAGTAGTTCACATACATTCCAGCCTCTCTGCATTGCACTTTGCAGGGGGGTAAGACTAGGTTCCTATAATCCCTCCCCAAACCCCACCTTGTGTGGGAGCTTCTCTGGGGTCTGTCCTTTAGTATGTGTGTGTATGTGTGTGTAGGAGGATGGTTCTAGACTCCCACCCACACAACCATGACCCATCCCCCTCGCACGACAAAAGTACCCTTCGCTGCCACACCACAGCCACTCACACGAGCTGCTGCCTAGGAACTTGTTTCCCCGATCCAAGTCGCAGGGTGTCACCGTTTCTGCACAGCCGGATACCAGGACCCTCCATGGAGCAAGCTTCACCACTAGGGAGCATATATGTGGACCTCTCTTCCCAAATGGGCGACCCAAAGCTGGACATTATCTAGGAATCGCAAATGCCAAGCTAAGTCAACATATTTGGCTGGCTGCTCCACCTTGACAGGCTGAACACCAAGCAAAACCTCCTTCAGAAAAACCTGTGGACCAATGCTGCACGTTCTCGGTGCCCTAATGGTACTGAAGATCAACACCATCTCTTCACATGCCGTGTTTCTCGTAGAATGTAGTGTATGATTAGCGTTCTTCCAAGCACCAGATAATTCAGCAACATCTGGTCCTCACCGATTCTCCTAGGGCTACCATTCACCATCCGGCATTTCATCTTCGTTCTTGTTCTCTGGAAATTACGCGAGACTAGAAAGGCCAAAGTGTTTCGCAATGTTGAGCATGACGCCATGGTGTCAAAATCATCACTGACCTGACAGTTTGGTCCAACAGACCTAAAGTTTAGGGAACAAAAAGGAGGACACTTGTACACGCTGTCACTACCTGTCCTCACGATAACACACACACACACACACACACACACCCCCGGTTGACAGTTTTGAAAACCATAATCAAAAGGAAGTAGAGAACACAGACCTCAGAACGGTAAAACAGCTCATCTGCGTGATACCACCTGAAAAAAAGACACTGGGACTATCAGTATCAGAACTGAGAACAGAGTGATAAGTTGATGGCTTACATGAGAAGTACTTACATCTCCCTTGATGGTATTTGAGGCTTACAAGAATGTGGATCTTTGTAGCAGTTAAAACCAGCATGGGATTTAGCATCAAATAGAGTTCCTGTTTTCAGACTCTCTTCACGCGACCTTTCTTTGAATTCTTCAGTAGTTTCATGGCGTTGCTTCTGTGGCTTGTCTCTCACTTGTGTCCTGTATTCTGACACCTTGCTATTCAGAAAGAACTTTGTCTTGAAAACAGCTTTTCTACGCAAGATCACATATGCATTGATGCATTGCCACAGTGTCCTGAATACAGCACCTTTGACAATCTTGTAGCCACCTCTCTCAAGATCATTTATCTTTTTCCCTGTTACTTTTTCAAGCGCTGACAAAACACTGCTAGATACCTGCTGGTGATTGGTGACAGTGCCATCTAAGCTAGAAGGAATGGAAATCGGCATTTGCAGCTTAGGATCAAGGGAATGCATGGTATATTGAAATACCCAGAGATTTTTTCCCGCCTCTGTTGCGAACAACACAAGGTTGTCGCACGCAACATGGCAATCCTTATGTAACGACTCTTTCTTGTCATGACCAGCAACTGCAACAACTGCAGCGCGAGTCGTGTGGAGTGATACCTTCATTTGGGAGACAGCACCTGCGTAGTTGCCTCCATAATCAGCCTCTAGCAAGCCAGTATCAACAATGTATGGAGTTCCATTTTTGTCTGACAGTGCCGCCTGTTGATTATGACTGTTTCTTTCCTCTTTGCGAACATCACTGAACTGGATAGATGGGCGATATGAATATTTACCATCTTCAGCACGACTTCTCCTTAGGAAACCCTCAACCCACACACTCTGTCCGTCAATCACGAGTCCTACATCTTGCCCCGAGTATCGAACCCAGAACACGAAGGTTTGGTCCTTTCTTGATACACAGAATTTCTTCCCTTCAGGACCAACTTCATATATTAGATCCGAACCAGAAACATGCCAAGCTCGATAATGGCTGATCGCTCTCAGATAGCTGATTTGAGCCTTCCTCTCGTATGTCAGATCGAAAATGACGCTGTTCTGAAATATTAATATCAGAAGAAATAGGTTAGGAGAAATTTGTACTCGTGAAAGGTAGGAAAAGGGTATATAACATGGACCTCTATTGAGAACAAACTGAACAAGTGTAATTCATGTTTGCTGTATAGGTAAACATCTATGATTGAACTCATGATAAATACAACTTTATTACCTATGTGCTCTAAAGATTGTTTGCTCCACAGGTTTATTACTAGTGATGAACTGATGATTCATGGTCAGTACATAAATTACCTTTACTTTTCCACCATCAGGTTCTGCAATTTGCTTGAGACTGGTGGGTCTAACCAAGGTTGACTCATAGAACAACCTCTTTTTCATTGGTGACCACTCTTTGAAGAATTCATCCTCGTCTTTCACTAACATTCTACCAAGCTCATGTTCAATTTCCTTATCTGAAAGTTCCTTTGCGGCCCTCTGAAATAGCATACAACAAGTCAATTCTATGAACACAAAAGGCACACCTGTGCACAACCATATGTCATGCCCCACATGAAATGCTTGCACAGCAATCTTTGAAGCCTTAAATGTATAACATGCCATTATAACGTACCTTAACAAACTGGGATCTCCATGGATCAGCTTCTTCTATATGTGCTTGATCTGCCACCTGAAAAGCATATTTAAATATTTGTGTTGGCCAAGAATTAATATTGTAAAGATTTTAATGAACCTGGAAGAAAAACTAGTAATAAATACCATTTCCTTATTTTTGCGCAATGCATATTCCATTATACAATTAACAGTCCAGTTAGGAAAATCTGAGAGTTGCATGGTAAGTGGAAAGAGGACTTGCACAACTGCAAGATCATTGTTGGATGCGGCGATCAGTATTGGTTTCGAACCATCCTATATAAAAAAACAGAAGCCAACCAAAGATCAGTTTCATTTGGCTCCGCAAAAAATATGCAATATTTAACGACAAATGATTGTACAATATGAAAGGATTGCTTCACCATGCTGCATAAATAATCCAAAATTACTGCCCAAAAGTACAATAACTTCCAATTAAAAAGCAAAAGATGACTTCAGGTTTGCATAGAAACGCAAACAAAGATAATCTGTCAATATGTAAACATGCAAGTGGAGGCTTACCCTTGACTCATGTATGTGATCGTGGAATCTGTGTGACTGTGAGTTGCTAGTACTAAGACGATAAGCCTCACATGTGATCTTAGTACATCTAACAAAACGATCTGCTATATGAACCTAGTTGCCTGCTACATTTATGCCAATTGCAAAATGCAATGTCGTGGTAGTAACTTCATTGAGCTGGAACCTCCTCATGGTGATGTAGCCATTTCAAATGCTACTCTGCATGGAAAACTTAGGACAAGGAAGAACAGAAAAGATCTAGTTAGACCCTCATCTACTTGCTTTGTCACCCCCCCCCCCCCCCCCCCCCGGGGCAAGCAAGTACAAACATGGGCAAGTCAAGAAGGAGTTGTGAATGCATAACTGGGATAAGGAAGTGCATGAATAAAATCATGTAAAATGTATAACTTACTTTGTTACAGCTATTTGGATCATACCCAGCTTCAAGAAAATAGTTGACTATTTCGATGCTGCCACATTTTGCCGCATCATGTAGTGGGTATTCCATAGTCTCTGGAGCTGCACCTGCCTATGTTGCAGAAAGGGAGGCACAGTCTTAGGCAGCACATACAATATGATTAAAGAAATGAGAAATCTACAGAGGGATTAACTACAAAAATGAAACTATTTTCAGCGACACCAAAAGGCTAAAAATGATGACTCACTGCTAAGAGGAAACATTTGAAACAAAGATGCATAAGTCTCAAAAGTGTAAGTATCTGAACAAAAATAAATGTAATGGAAGGAGCAGAATAAATCGAGCTGGGGTTTCTGGACTATAAATGCTCCTTGTAAAGAAATACTCCCTCCATTCAGAAATATAAGATGTTCTAACTTTTTTTCTTTATCAGATGTATATAGACACGTTTCAGTGTGTTTGCTCACTCATTTCAGTCCATATATAGTTCATTGAAATATCCAAAACACCATTTGTGAACAGAGGGAGTAGTATGAAAGTGTTACAATCAGAGGCTCCAAGTAAGTATGTTTTACCAAGGTAATGCTCATATTAGTTTGAAAAATTCCCTAGTGCTCTTGATTACCATATATGTTAAATGTGTTGCTTCCCAACCTAATATTTATGTCTGGTTTGGATATAGACCCCAGATTGGTCAAGAGTTACAATCCTTAAAACCAATTGATTACTGTACACTTATTGTATAAAATGTTTGAAACTTACCTCCGTGAAAAGAATAATGTGACTTCCAGCTAACAGTACAGCAAGACCACATTTCAAATGAAAAGAAATCTCAAGAGTGTTAGCATCTAAGCAAGAACGGCGCTTTGAAGAAAAGGAAAAGGTTGACAGTTTGGTGATTTTGGTACATATTTTGAGATGTTACCGATACTTTTAATAACTTACAGTTCCAGACACATTTATCAAGACTTTATTACCTACTACAGTGTCTTCTCCAATTATTAAAACTATAAGTTACATTTTGATTCCTCCCATTTGTCTGTGTTCTGCAGTCTAATAAGATCATTTCCTAGTATGTATTGACTAACCTTAAACGATGAGACATTTGAACCATCTCAGAATGACTTACAATGATAGCTTTCCATTAAGCACTTAGTACAAAATAAATAGTGGGAGTCAAAGCTTAAGACAGCAGGACGTGGACTGCAGTAGCCATTTAATGGTGGTGAGGCAGGAAAAGCTACGATTTCTAGATAAATAACGGGAGTTCCATAACATTCCTTGTGATATACATATACTAACTAGCATATTGCCATTCATATCTATCATTTGTAAGAAAAGAAAAATATGTGTACTATGAGCTAACAAAAGTACATTTTCCCTAAGGTGATGGAAGGTACCACTGAACTTTCGGTGTTTTCATGTACACACAGGTAAAAAAAATCCTTGATGGTTGATGAGGGGTTATCAAGTCTTCATATGTGACGAATGTTCCATTTTACTAGCTCTGAAACATGGAGGGGTTATCAAGTCTGACATTTTGATAAATGTGAAAACACTAGATGTGTTATCTTTGTAATTTTGGTAGATGAGGTGGATTAGTATATCCACTGTCACAGACAGTGGTTAACACTTATCAAACAATCTACCAGATTGATACTTCTATATTTGAAATTCATGCAACGATGCACATTCCAAGTGTTTCTTGTGCTTCTCCAACATATTGTATTTTTGAGTTCAATGAGGTAGACTCTGATTACTTGCTCTTAACTAGAAGGTGTCTAACATTGTTTTCATTTTTCTATAACCTTGCAAGCACTTCTTCTCGTGCAAGATGGTGTAGAAAGAAAATTTGTGCTTATGGCTACATTGTGTAATTCCAGTTTTGTTTTATCAATCTATACCTTCTCTATGTGTTGTTTAATCAGACGCTTTTCTTGCAATATCTATTATGTGATAGGTACATTACTAAAAGTGAGGACTTATTCACTGAATTATATCTGATAACACAATGTATGTGCCTATGACTGTTTATAATCTCCACCTTATAATTTGAACGAAGGATTCGGTTCAATTTATATGATACACAATTTCTCACATAATTATTTGCTTTTCCAATCACACGGAAAACTGGCGGATGATATTACAACAATATGGCATAGCAAGTTTGGAACTAATAATGTTATTATTCTCCAAGAGTTATGACATGAAAATTTTAGCAAAATACATGTTTTGAATAGCATATTATCAAATATATATGAGAAAATGAAACTTTATTCGCAAAATTAAACAGGATAAAGAGGGTGCACGCGCGCACTTGCAGGGGCCACTATGCTAGTTTTGACAACTAAAATTGTACCTGAACTAAAGCATTGAAGCAAGCAAATGAACCAGATTTAACAGCGCAGGCAAGTGGGGTTCCCATCATAACAGAGTGAGAGTTAACAGGCACACCATTCTCAAGCAGAATCATCACAAGTTTTAGGTCTCCTGTAAAAGGGAACAGATAATAAATACCAGATTGGGAATCTTATAAAAAGGGGATGCATGTGGCACAATTTTACCCCTAATTGCTGCGTTGTGAAGGTTTGTGATTCCAAGCGAAGATTTAACATGCGGGTCTGCTCCATTGGTAAGCAACCATTTGGCTGTTCCAACATGACCATTTTCATACCTGGTCAAACAGGCCGTGCTAGTCGGGCCAGCCCGACAATCCACACGGGCCTGGTCCGGCACGACTTAAACGGACCGTGCCAGGCACGCGGCACGTCTCGGGTCGTGCCTGGGCCTGGAGGCTGGACAGGCGGGCCGGCACGACACAGTTCATTTATTATTTTTACATATTTTTGATATTTTTGATATATATATATATATACATAATATATGGTCCAATAAACCTAAAATAAGCCCATAAGGCTAAAATTATACAGCCCAGCGTGCTAATCGGGCCAACAGGCCGGTCCGTTTAGTAACCGGGTCGTGCATGGGCCTGGAAGCGCAGCACACGGGCTGGCACGGCACGGCCCGATTACTAAACGTGCCTCGACGGGCCGTGCCGGGCCAGGCACATTTAGCACGGGACGTGTCGTGCCGGGCCGGGCCGGCCCGTTTGGCCAGGTATGCCGACGGGGTCGGTCTGTGGAAGACTTGGATTGGTTTTGGTCCAGCCCGCTGCGCTTCGGCCCACTAATAAGCTCACTGCTGCTATGCATCACAAAAAAGCATTGTATTGTCTTAAAAAGAACATGGTACCCCTAAAAAAGGAAAAGCTTGGGACAGCTGGCAGATCCGACGAGACGTCCGGTGCCTCCAGCGCATGACATGTGTCCTATGTGTGGCCCGCACACCGTATTATTCTAATTACATTTTTGTTCTATTTTTTCTGCAACATCATCTTTGATGCAAAAGTTTCTTTCGCAAAAAATACCTATGTTGCGAAAAAGAAATACCCAAAAGAAATTCTGCAGTAAGATCTCAAAAATATGCAACAAGACCTATATTGCACACACAAAAATCTACAACAAAATCTCTGTTGTATATGTTTTTGCAACAAGAATTGTGTTGCAAAAGAGAACTTGCAACACGATCTCTATTACAAAAATAAGGATAATGCTCAGCCACAAAATTTGTGCCTGATCTGATGGCTCGCAACCCGGCGAAACTTTTTAAAACATCCGTCGGTCAACGCATAGCACATCCCATCACCAAAAACCTTCAGTTTCTCAAAAAACATTGGGATATTTGTGGGGTGATAGTTTCTAAAGTGGAAAGTGCAGAGGAATTTGTGAAAGTAAGTATGGACGACACTGCTTTTGACGAGGAAACAGGCATTGGGCGTACCGAGGCAATTATCCGTGATTGTATAGGAGCTCCAATTGATGGGGTAGCTCATGTTTGCCATTCATTGATACATCGTCGACTGCAGAAGCGTGTGCACTTTGTGATGGTTTGATCATTGCAGGTAACTGTTGTTGGAAATATGCCCTAGAGACAATAATAAATTAGTTATTATTATATTTCTTTGTTCATGATAATCGTTTATTATCCATGCTATAATTGTATTGATTGGAAACACAATACTTGTGTGGATACATAGACAAAACATTGTCCCTAGTAAGTCTCTAATTGACTAGCTCGTTGATCAAAGATGGTCAAGGTTTCATGACCATAGGCAAGTGTTGTCACTTGATAACGGGATCACATCATTAGGAGAATCATGTGATGGACTAGATCCAAACTAATAGACGTAGCATGTTGATCGTGTCATTGTGTTGCTACTGTTTTCTGCGTGTCAAACGTCACAACGTAACTGGGTGACTATAAAGATGCTCTACAGGTATCTCCGAAGGTGCCTGTTAAGTTAGTATGGATCAAGACTGGGATTTCTCACTCCGTGTGACAGATAGGTATCTCGGGGCTCACTCGGTAATACAACATCACACACAAGCCTTGCAAGCAATGTGACTTAGTGTAAGTCACGGGATCTTGTATTACGGAACGAGTAAAGAGACTTGCCGGTAAACGAGATTGAAATAGGTATGCGGATACTGACGATCGAATCTCGGGCAAGTAACATACCGAAGGACAAAGGGAATGACATACTGGATTATATGAATCCTTGTCACTAAGGTTCAAACGATAAGATTTCGTAGAATATGTAGGATCCAATATGGGCATCCAGGTCCCGCTATTGGATATTGACCGATGAGTCCCTCGGGTCATGTCTACATAGTTCTCGAACCCGCAGGGTCTGCACACTTAAGGTTCGGCGTTGTTTTATGCGTATTTGAGTTATATGGTTGGTTACTGAATGTTGTTCAGAGTCCCGGATGAGATCACGGACGTCACGAGGGAATGGTCAGGAAACGAAGATTGATATATAGGATGACCTCATTTGATTACCAGAGAGTTTTTGGCATTACCGGGAATGTACCGGGAGTGACGAATGGGTTCCGGATGTTCACCGGGGGGGCCAGCCCACCCGGGGGAAGCAAATGGGCCTTAGGGGTGCCACACTAGCCCTTAGTGGGCTGGTGGGACAGCCCAAGAAGCCCTATGCGCAGGACTCAAAAAAAAGGGGGAAGTGGGAAAGTGGAGAAGGACTCCACCTTCCAATCCTAGTTGGACTAGGATTGGAAGGGGAGGACTTCCCCCCTTGCTTCGGTCGACCCCTTGGGGCTCTCTTGAGCCTCAAGGCAGGTCCTTCCCCCTCTCTCCTATATATACTGAGGTATTAGGGCTGATTTGAGACAACTTCACCACGGCAGCCCGACCACATACCTCCATGGTTTTTCCTCTAGATCGTATTTCTGCGGAGCTCGGGCGGAGCCCTGCTGAGATAGATCAGCACCAACCTCCGGAGCGCCGACACGCTGTCGGAGAACTCATCTACCTCTCTGTCTCTCTTGCTGGATCAAGAAGGCCGAGATCATCGTCGAGCTGTACGTGTGCTGAATGCGGAGGTGCCATTTGTTCGGCACTAGATCGGGATGGATCGTGGGACGGATCGCGGGACGGTTCGTGGGACGGTTCGCGGGCGGATCGAGGGACGTGAGGACGTTCCACTACATCAACCGCGTTTCTTAACGCTTCTGCTGTGCGATCTACAAGGGTAGGTAGATCGGAAATCTCCTCTCGTAGATGGACATCACCATGATAGGTTTTTGTGGGCGTAGGAAAAAATTTGTTTCCCATGCGACGTTCCCCAACAGTGGCATCATGAGCTAGGTTCATGCGTAGATGTTATCTTGAGTAGAACACAAAAGTTTTTGTGGGAGGTGATGTGCGATTTGCTGCCCTCCTTAGTATTTTCTTGATTCCACGGTATTGTTGGATCGAAGCGGCTCGGACCGACATTACTCGTACGCTTACGAGAGACTGGTTTCATCGCTACGAGCAACCCCGTTGCTCAAAGATGACTGGCGAGTGTCGGTTTCTCCAACTTTAGTTGAATCGGATTTGACTGAGGAGGTCCTTGGAGAGAGGTTAAATAGCAATTCATACATCTCTGTTGTGGTGTTTGCGTAAGTAAGATGCGATCCTACTAGATACCGATGGCAACCACGTAAAACATGCAACAACAATTAGAGGACGTCTAGCTTGTTTTTGCACGGTATGCTTGTGATGTGATATGGCCAACGACGTGATGTGATATATTGGATGTATGAGATGATCATGTTGTAATAATTAAGATCGACTTGCACATCGATGGTACGGCAACCGGCAGGAGCCATAGGGTTGTCTTTAAACTAACGTTTGTGCTTGCAGATGCGTTTACTATATTGATAGGACGTAGCTTTAGTAGTAATAGCATGAGTAGCATGACAACGCCGATGGAAACACGTTGATGGAGATCATGGTGTGATGCCGGTGACAAGAAGGTCGTGCCGGTGCTTTGGTGATGGACATCAAGAAGCACATGATGATGACCATATCATGTCACTTATGAATTGCATGTGTTGTTAATCCTTTATGCACCTTATCTTGCTTAGAAGGACGGTATCATTATGAGGTGATCTCTCACTAAAATTTCAAGACGAAATTGTGTTCTCCCCGGCTGTCCACCATTGCGACAGTTCGTCGTTTCGAGACACCACGTGATGATCGGGTGTGATAGACTCAACGTTCACATACAACGGGTGCAAAACAGTTGCACACGCGGAACACTCGGGTTAAACTTGACGAGCCTAGCATGTGCAGACATGGCCTCGGAACACAAGAGACTGAAAGGTCGAGCATGAATCGTATAGTTGATATGATTAGCATAGAGATGCTTACCACTGAAACTATTCTCGACTCATGTGATGATCGGACTTGAGATAGTGGATTTGGATCATGTACCACTCAAATGACTAGAGAGATGTACTTTTTGAGTGGGAGTTCTTAAGTAATATGATTAATTGAACTAATTGTCATGAACATAGTCTAATGGTCTTTGCGAATTACGATGTAGCTTGCGCTATAGCTCTACTATTTTTTATATGTTCCTAGAGAAAATTTAGTTGAAAGTTGAAAGTAGCAAACTTTGCGGACTGAGTTTGTAAAACCAAGGATTGTCCTCGTTGCTACGCAGAAGGCTTATGTCCTTAATGCACCACTCGGTGTGCTGCACCTCGAGCGTTGTCTGTGGATGTTGTGAACATCCGAAATACACGTTTCTGATGACTACACGATAGTTCAGTGCAAAATACTTAATGGCTTAGAAGCAAGGCGCCGAAGACGTTTTGAAACGTCACAGAACATAAAAGATGTTCTAAAGAGATGAAATTGTGATTTCATGCTTGTGCCCTTGTTAAGAGGTATGAGACCTCCGACAAGATTCTTTGTCCACGAAGTAAAAGAGAAAATCTCAAATCGTTGAGCGTGTGCTCAGATTGTGTGAGTACGACAATCGCTTGAATCAAGTGGGAGTTAATCTTCCAGATGAGATAGTGATACTTCTCCAATGTCACTGCCACCAAGCTGTGAGAGCTTCGTGATGAACTATAACATATCAAGGATAGATACAATGATCCTTGAGCGATTCGTGATGTTTGACACTGCGAAAGTAGAAATCAAGAAGGAGCATCAATAGTTGATGGTTGGTAAAACCACTAAGTTTCAAGAAAGGCAAGGGCTAGAAGGGATACTTCGTGAAACGGCAAAACAATTGCTGAACTAATGAAGAGACCCAAGAGTAAACCCAAACCCGAGACTAAGTGCTTCTGTTATGAGGGGAAACGGTCACTCAGACGGAGCTATCCTAGATGCTTGGTAGATAAGAAAGCTGGCAAAGTCGAAAGAAGTATATTTGATATACATGATGTTGATGTGTACTTTGCTAGTGCTCCTAGTAGCGCGAGGGTATTGGATACCGGTTCGGTTGCTAAGTGATTAGTAACACGAAATGAAAGCTACGGAATAAACGGGGACTAGCTAAAGGCGAGGTGACGATACGTGTTGGAAGTGTTTCCAAGGTTGATATGATCAAACGTCGCACGCTCCCTCTACCATCGGGTTTGGTGTTAAACCTAAATAATTGTTATTTGGTGCGTGCGTTGAGCATGAACATGATTGGATCGTGTTTATTGCAATACGATTATTCATTTAAAGAGAATAATGTTTACTCTATTTGCTTGAATAATCACCTTCAATGGTTTATTGAATCTCGATCGTAGTGTTGCACATGTTCATGATATTGGTGCCAAAAGATACAAGGTAATGATGATAGTACCACTTACTTGTGGCACTGCCGCTTGAGTCATGTTGGTATAAATTGCATGAAGAGGCTCCATGCTGATGGATCTGTATACTCACTTGATTTTGAATCACTTGTGACATGCAAATCATACCACATGAGCAAGGCCTTGTTTTCATTGAGATGAGACAAGATAGTAACTTGTTGGAAGTAATACATTTTGATGTATGCAGTACAATGGGTGCTGAGGCACGCATTGGATATCATTATGTTCTTACTTCAATGACGATTTGAGTAGATAAAGGAGTATTTACTTAATGAATCACAAGTATAAAATATTGAAAAAGTTCAATTCTGTTTCAAAGTGAAGTTCATCGTAACAAGAGGATAAACTTTCTACGATATGATCATAGAGATGAATATCTGAGTTGCGAGTTTTGGTACACATTTACGACAATATGGAAGTTGTTTCGCAATTCATGCCACCAAGAACACCATGGTGGTGATGGTGTGTCCGAACGTCATAGCCGCGACCTATTTGATATGGAGCATACTATGATGTCTCTTATCGAATTACCGCAATCATTTATGGGTTATACATTAGCGACAACCACATTCACTTTAAATAGGGCACCGCGTAATTCCGTTGAGATGACATAGTATAGACTGAGGTTTAGAGAAATCTAAATTGTCGTTTCCTAAAAGTTTGGGGCTGCGATGCTTATGTGAAAAAGGTTTCAGTCTGATAAGCTCGAACCCAAAGCGGATGAAAGCATCTTCATAGGATATCCAAAACAGTTGGATACATCTCCTATCTCAGATCCGGAAGCAAAGTGTTGGGGAACGTCGCATGGGAAACAAAAATTTTCCTACGCGCACGAAGACCTATCATGGTGATGTCCATCTACGAGAGGGGATGTGTGATCTACGTACCCTTGTAGACCGTACAGCAGAAGCGTTAGTGAACGCGGTTGATGTAGTGGAACGTCCTCACGTCCCTCGATCCGCCCCGCGAACTATCCCGCGATCAGTCCCACGATCTAGTGCCGAACGGACGGCACCTCCGCGTTCAGCACACGTACAGCTCGACGATGATCTCGGCCTTCTTGATCCAGCAAGAGAGACGGAGAGGTAGCTCCGGAGGTTGGTGATGATCTCGTCTCAGCAGGGCTACGCCCGAGCTCCGCAGAAACACGATCTAGAGGTAAAACCGTGGAGATATGTGGTCGGGCTGTCGTGGCAAAAGTTGTCTCAAATCAGCCCTAAAACCCCACTATATATAGGAGGGAGAGGGGGGAGCCTTGCCTTGGGGTCCAAGAACCCCCAAGGGGTCGGCCGAGCCAAGGGGGGAAGGTCCCCCCCCCCAAACCGAGTCCTACTTGGTTTGGAAGGTGGAGTCCTTCTTCCCTTTCCCACCTCCTCCTTTTTTTTCCTTTTCCTCTTTGATTTTTATCCCAATGCGCATAGGCCCCTTTTGGGCTGTCCCACCAGCCCACTAAGGGCTGGTGTAGCACCCACAATACCTATGGGCTTCCCCGGGGTGGGTGGCCCCCCCGGTGAACTCCCGGAACCCATTCGTTATTCCCGGTACATTCCTGGTAACTCCGAAAACCTTCCGGTAATAAAATGAGGTCATCCTATATATCAATCTTCGTTTCTGGACCATTCCGGAAACCCTTGTGACGTCCGTGATCTCATCCGGGACTCCGAACAACATTCGGTAACCAACCATATAACTCAAATACGCATAAAACAACGTCGAACCTTAAGTGTGCAGACCCTGCGGGTTCGAGAACTATGTAGACATGACCCGGGAGACTCCTCGGTCAATATCCAATAGCGGGACCTGGATGCCCATATTGGATCCTACATATTCTACGAAGATCTTATCGTTTGAACCTTAGTGCCAAGGATTCATATAATCTCGTATGTCATTCCCTTTGTCCTTCGGTATGTTACTTGCCCGAGATTCGATCGTCAGTATCCGTATACCTATTTCAATCTCGTTTACCGGCAACTCTCTTTACTCGTTCCGTAATACAAGATCCCGCAACTTAAACTAAGTCACATTGCTTGCAAGGCTTGTGTGTGATGTTGTATTACCGAGTGGGCCCCGAGATACCTCTCCGTCACACGGAGTGACAAATCCCAGTCTCGATCCATACTAACTTAACGAACACCTTCGGAGATAACTGTAGAGCATATTTATAGTCACCCAGTTACGTTGCGACGTCTGATACACACAAAGTATTCCTCCGGTGTTAGTAAGTTATATGATCTCATGGTCATAGGAATAAATACTTGACACGCAGAAAACAGTAGCAATAAAATGACACGATCAACATGCTACGTCTATTAGTTTGGGTCTAGTCCATCACGTGATTCTCCTAATGACGTGATCCAGTTATCAAGCAACAACACCTTGTTCATAATCAGAAGACACTGAGTATCGTTGATCAACTGGCTAGCCAACTAGAGGCTTGCTAGGGACAGTGTTTTGTCTATGTATCCACACATGTATATAAGTCTTCACTCAATACAATTATAGCATGGATAATAAACGATTATCTTGATACATGAATTAAAATAATAACTATATTTATTATTGCCTCTAGGGCATAATTCCAACAGTCTCCCACTTGCACTAGAGTCAATAATCTAGCCCTCACATCATCATGCGAATTACATTGTAATAAATCTAACACCCATACAGTTCTGGTGTTGATCATGCTTTGCCCGTGGAAGAGGTTTAGTCAGCGGGTCTGCTACATTCAGATCCGTGTGCACTTTGCATATATTTACGTCCTCCCCTTCGACGTAGTCGCGGATGAGGTTGAAGCGTCGTTTGATGTGTCTGGACTTCTTGTGAAACCGTGGTTCCTTTGCTAGGGCAATGGCACCCGTGTTGTCATAGAACAAGGTTATTGGATTCAGTGCGCTTGGCACCACTCCAAGATCCGTCATGAACTGCTTCATCCAGACACCCTCCTTAGCCGCCTCCGAGGCAGCCATGTACTCCGCTTCACATGTAGAATCTGCTACGACGCTCTGCTTGGAACTGCACCAACTTATCGCACCCCCATTAGGAATAAATACGTATCCGGTTTGCGACTTAGAGTCGTCCGGATCTGTGTCAAAGCTTGCATCGACGTAACCTTTTACAGCGAGCTCTTCGTCACCTCCATACACGAGAAACATCTCCTTAGTCCTTTTCACGTACTTCAGGATATTCTTGACCACCGTCCAGTGATCCACTCCTGGATTACTCTGGAACCTACCTGCCATACTTATGGCCAGGCTAACGTCTGGTCTAGTGCACAGCATTGCATACATGATAGAACCTATGGCTGAAGCATAGGGGACGGAGCGCATATGCTCTCTATCTTCATCAGTTGCTGGGCACTGAGTCTTACTCAATCTCGTACCTTGTAAAACTAGCAAGAACCCTTTCTTGGACTGTTCCATTTTGAACCTCTTCAAACTTTATCAAGGTATGTGCTTTGTGAAAGTCCTATCAGGCGTTTTGATCTATCCCTATAGATCTTAATGCCTAGAATGTAAGCAGCTTCTCCTAGGTCCTTCATAGAGAAAATTTTATTCAAGTAATCCTTTACGCTCTCCAAGAACTCTACGTTGTTTCCCAGTCAGCAATATGTCATCCACATATAATATTAGAAATGCCACAGAGCTCCCACTCACTTTCTTGTAAATACAAGATTCTCCAACCACTTGTATAAACCCAAATGCTTTGATCACCTCATCAAAGCGCTTGTTCCAACTCCGAGATGCTTGCACCAGTCCATAAATGGATCGCTGGAGCTTGCACACCTTGTTAGCATTCTTAGGATCGACAAAACCTTCGGGTTGCATCATATACAACTCTTCCTTAAGGAAACTGTTAAGGAATGCCGTTTTGACATCCATCTGCCAGATTTCATAATCGAAAAATGCAGCTATTGCTAACATGATTCTGACGGACTTAAGCATCGCTACGGGTGAGAATGTCTCATCGTAGTCAACTCCTTGAACTTGTGAAAAACCCTTTGCCACAAGTCGAGCTTTATAAACAGTCACATTGCCGTCAGCGTCCGTCTTCCTCTTAAAGATCCATTTGTTCTGAATAGCCTTGCGGCCCTTAGGTAATACTTCCAAAGTCCACACTTTGTTCTCATACATGGATCCTATCTCGGACTTCATGGCTTCTAGCCATTTGTTGGAATCTAGGCCCACCATTGCTTCTTCATAATTTGCAGGTTCATTGTTGTCTAACAACATGATTGACAAGACGGGATTACCGTACCACTCTCGAGCAGCACGTGGTCTCTTCGACCTGCGTGGTTCGACAGAAACTTGAACCGGAGTTTCATGATCATCATCATTAACTTCCTCCTCAACCGGCGTCGCAACGACAGAGGTTTCCCCTTGCCCTGCGCCACCATCCAGAGGGATGAGAGGTTCGACAACCTCGTCAAGTTCTATCTTCCTCCCACTCAATTCTCTCGGGAGAAACTCCTTCTCGAGAAAAGCTTCGTTTTTAGCAACAAACACTTTGCCCTCGGATTTGAGATAGAAGGTGTACCCAACTGTCTCTTTTGGGTAACCTATGAAGATGCACTTTTCCGCTTTGGGTTCCAGCTTTTCAGGCTGAAGCTTTTTGTCATAAGCATCACATCCCCAAACTTTAAGAAACGACAACTTTGGCCTTTTGCCATACCACAGTTTGTATGGTGTCGTCTCAACGGATTTTGATGGTGCCCTATTTAAAGTGAATGCAGTTGTTTCTAATGCATAACCCCAAAATGATAATGGCAAATCGGTAAGAGACATCATAGATCGCACCATCTCTAATAAAGTACGATTACGACGTTCGGACACACCATTACGCTGTGGTGTTCCAGGCGGTGTCAACTGTGAAACAATTCCACATTGTCTTAAGTGAGCACCAAACTCGAAACTCAGATATTCACCCCCACGATCAGACCGTAGGAACTTGATCTTCTTGTTACGATGATTTTCAACTTCACTCTGAAATTGCTTGAACTTTTCAAATGTTTCAGACTTGTGCTTCATTAAGTAGACATAACCATATCTACTCAAATCGTCAGTGAAGGTGAGAAAATAACGATATCCGCCGCGTGCCTCTATGCTCATCGGACCACACACATCGGTATGTATGATTTCCAACAAGTCACTTGCACGCTCCATTGTTTCGGAGAACGTAGTTTTAGTCATCTTGCCCATGAGGCATGGTTCGCACGTGTCAAGTGAATCAAAGTCAAGTGACTCCAAAAGTCCATCGGTATGGAGTTTCTTCATGTGCTTTACACCAATATGACCTAAGCGGCAGTGCCACAAAAATATGACACTATCATTGTTAACTCTAACTCTTTTGGTCTCAATGTTATGTATGTGTGTATCACTATCAAGATTCAATATGAACAATCCTCTCACATTGGGTGCATGACCATAAAAGATGTTACTCATAGAAATAGAACAACCATTATTCTCTGACTTAAAAGAGTAACCATCTCGCAATAAACAAGATCCATATATCTTGTTCATGCTCAACGCAGGCACTAAATAACAATGATTCAAGTTCATAACTAATCCTGATGGTAACTGAAGTGAAACTGTGCCGACGACGATTGCATCAACCTTGGAACCATTTCCTACGCGCATCGTCACTTCATCTTTCGCCAACCTTCGTCTATTCCGCAGTTCCTCTTTCGAGTTGCAAATATGAGCAACAGAACCGGTATCGAATACCCAGGCACTACTACGAGAGCCGGTTAAGTACGCATCAATAACATGTATATCAAATATACCTTATTTTTCTTTGGCCGCCTTCTTATCACCCAGATACTTGGGGCAATTGCGCTTCCAGTGACCCATACCCTTGCAATAGTAACATTCTGTTTCAGGCTTAGGTCCAGCTTTGGGTTTCTTCGTCGGATTGGCAACAGGCTTGCCGCTCTTCTTTGAATTACCCTTCTTGACTTTGCCGTTTCTCTTGAAACTAGTGGTCTTATTCACCATCAACACTTGATGCTCTTTACGGAGTTCAGACTCTACGACTTTCAGCATCGCAAACAACTCGCCGGGAGACTTGTTCATCCCTTGCATGTTGTAGTTCAACACAAAGCCTTTATAGCTTGGCGGCAGTGATTGAAGGATTCTGTCAGTGATAGCTTCTTGCGGGAGTTCAATCCCCAGCTCAGCTAGACGGTTTGAGTACCCAGACATTTTGAGCACATGTTCACTGATAGACGAGTTCTCCTCCATCTTGCAAGCATAGAATTTATCGGAGGTCTCATACCTCTCGATCCGGGCGTTCTTCTGAAAGATAAACTTCAACTCTTGGAACATCTCAAATGCTCCATGACGCTCAAAGCGACGTTGAAATCCCGGTTCTAAGCCATACAAGACTGCACATTGAACTACTGAGTAGTCCTCCTTACGTGCTAACCAAGTGTTCTTAACATCCTGATCAGCCGTAGCGGGTGGTTCATCTCCTATCGCAGCATTAAGGACATAATCCTTCTTCCCAGCTTGTAAGATTAGCTTAAGATTACGAGCCCAGTCTACAAAGTTGCTTCCATCATCTTTCAACTTAGCTTTCTCTAGGAACGTATTAAAATTCAGGGTGACTATCGCGTGAGCCATGATCTACAACACAAATATATTCAAAGTGGACTTAGACTATGTTCAAGATAATTATAGTTTAACTTAATCAAATTACTCGCTAAACTCCCACTCAAAAAGTACATCTCTCTAGTCATTTGAGTGGTTCATGATCCACTTACACTAGCTCAAGTCCGATCATCACGTGAGTTGAGTATAGTTCCAATGGTAAGCATCCCTATGCTAATCATATCATCTATATGATTCATGATCGACCTTTCGGTCTCATGTGTTCCGAGGCCATGTCTGCACATGCTAGGCTCGTCAAGCTTAACCCGAGTGTTCCGCGTGCGGAACTGTTTTGCACCCGTTGTATGTGAACGTTGAGTCTATCACACCCGATCATCACGTGGTGTCTCGAAACGACGAACTTTAGCAACGGTGCACAGTCGGGGAGAACACAATTTCGTCTTGAAATTTTAGTGAGAGATCACCTCATAATGCTACCGTCGGTCTAAGAAAAATAAGGTGCACAAAAGGATTAACATCACATGCAATTCATAAGTGACATGATATGGCCATCATCACGTGCTTCTTGATCTCCATCACCAAAGCACCGGCACGATCTTCTTGTCACCGGCTCCACACCATGATCTCCATCAACGTGTCGCCATTGGGGTTGTCGTGCTACTCATGCTATTACTACTAAAGCTACATCCTAGCAAAATAGTAAACGCATCTGCAAGCACAAACATTAGTTATAAAGACAACCCTATGGCTCCTGCCGGTTGCCATACCATCGACGTGCAAGTCGATATTATCTATTACAACATGATCATCTCATACATCCAATATATCACATCACATCATTGGCCATATCACATCACAAGCATACCCTGCAAAAACAAGTTAGACGTCCTCTAATTTTGTTGTTGCATGTTTTACGTGGTGACCAAGGGTATCTAGTAGGATCGCATCTTACTTACGCAAACACCACAAAGGAGATATATGAGTTTCTATTTAACCTCATCCAAGGACCTCCTCGGTCAATTCCGATTCAACTAAAGTTGGAGAAACTCACACCCGCCAGTCATCTTTGAGCAACGGAGTTACTCGTAGCGACGAAACCAGTCTCTCGTAAGCGTACGAGTAATGTCGGTCCGAGCCGCTTCGATCCAACAATACCGCGGAATCAAGAAAAGACTAAGGAGGGCAGAAAAACGCACATCACCACCCACAAAAACTTTTGTGTTCTACTCGAGAAGACATCTACGCATGAACCTAGCTCATGATGCCACTGTTGGGGAACGTCGCATGGGAAACAAAAATTTTCCTACGCGCACGAAGACCTATCATGGTGATGTCCATCTACGAGAGGGGATGTGTGATCTACATACCCTTGTAGACCGTATAGCAGAAGCGTTAGTGAACGCGGTTGATGTAGTGGAACATCCTCACGTCCCTCGACCCGCCCCGCGAACTATCCCGCGATCAGTCCCACGATCTAGTGTCGAACGGACGACACCTCCGTGTTCAGCACACGTACAACTCGACGATGATCTCGGCCTTCTTGATCCAGCAAGAGAGACGGAGATGTAGAAGAGTTCTCCGGCAGCGTGACGGCGCTCCGGAGGTTGGTGATGATCTCGTCTCAGCAGGGCTCCGCCCGAGCTCCGTAGAAACACGATCTAGAGGTAAAACCGTGGAGATATGTGGTTGGGCTGCCATGGCAAAAGTTGTCTCAAATCAGCCCTAAAACCCCACTATATATAGGAGGGAGAGGGGGGAGCCTTTCCTTGGGGTCCAAGAACCCCCAAGGGGTTGGCTAAGCCAAGGGGGGAAGGTCTCCCCCCAAACCGAGTCCTACTTGGTTTGGAAGGTGGAGTCCTTCTTCCCTTTCCCACCTCCTCCTTTTTTTTCCTTTTCCTCTTCGATTTTTCTCCCAATGCGCATAGGCCCCTTTTGGGCTGTCCCACCAGCCCACTAAGGGCTGGTGCGGCACCCCCAATACCTATGGGCTTCCCCGGGGTGGGTGCCCCCCCGGTGAACTCCCGGAACCCATTCGTCATTACCGGTACATTCCCGGTAACTCCGAAAACCTTCTGGTAATCAAATGAGGTCATCCTATATATCAATCTTCGTTTCCGGACCATTCCGGAAACCCTCGTGACGTCCGTGATCTCATCCGGGACTCCGAACAACATTCGGTTACCAACCATATAACTCAAATACGCATAAAACAACGTCGAACCTTAAGTGTGCAGACCCTGCGGGTTCGAGAACTATGTAGACATGACCCGAGAGACTCCTCGGTCAATATCCAATAGCAGGACCTGGATGCCCATATTGGATCCTACATATTCTACGAAGATCTTATCATTTGAACCTTAGTGCCAAGGATTCATATAATCCCGTATGTCATTCCCTTTGTCCTTCGGTATGTTACTTGCCCGAGATTCGATCGTCAGTATCCATATACCTTACTAACACCGGAGGAATATTTTGTGTGTATCAAACGTCGCAACGTAACTGGGTGACTATAAAGATGCTCTACAGGTATCTCCGAAGGTGTTCGTTAAGTTAGTATGGATCGAGACTGGGATTTGTCACTCCGTGTGACGGAGAGGTATCTCGGGGCCCACTCGGTAATACAACATCACACACAAGCCTTGCAAGCAATGTGACTTGGTTTAAGTCACGGGATCTTGTATTACGGAACGAGTAAAGAGACTTGCCGGTAAACGAGATTGAAATAGGTATGCGGATACTGACGATCGAATCTCGGGAAAGTAACATACCGAAGGACAAAGGGAATGACATACGGGATTATATGAATCCTTGGCACTGAGGTTCAAACGATAAGATCTTCGTAGAATATGTGGGATCCAATATGGGCATCCAGGTCCCGCTATTGGATATTTACGGAGGAGTCCCTCGGGTCATGTCTACATAGTTCTCGAACCTGCAGGGTCTGCACACTTAAGGTTCACGTTCTTTTATGTGTATTTGAGTTATATGGTTGGTTACCGAATGTTGTTCGGAGTCCCGTATGAGATCACAGACGCCATGAGGGTTTCCGGAATGCTACAGAAACAAAGATTGATATATACGATGACCTCATTTGATTACCGGAAAGTTTTCGACATTACCTGGAATGTACCGGGAGTGACGAATGGGTTCCGGATGTTCACCGGGGGGGCCAGCCCACCCGGGGGAAGACCATAGGACTTAGGGGTGCCACACCAGCCCTTATTGGGCTGGTGGGACAGCCCAAGAAGCCCTATGCGGAGGAATCAATAAAAAAGGGGGAAGTGGGAAAGTGGAGAAGGACTCCACCTTCCAATCCTAGTTGGACTAGGATTGGAAGGGGAGGACTTCCCCCCTTGCTTCGGCTGACCCCTTGGGGCTCTCTTGAGCCTCAAGGCAGGTCCCTCCCCCTCCCTCCTATATATATTGAGGTATTAGGGCTGATTTGAGACAACTTCGCCACGGCAGCCCGACCACATACCTCCACGGTTTTTTCTCTAGATCGTATTTCTGCGGAGCTCGGGCGGAGCCCTGCTGAGATAGATCACCACCAACCTCCGGATCACCGTCACGCTGCCGGAGAACTCATCTACCTCTCCGTCTCTCTTGCTGGATCAAGAAGGCCGAGATCATCGTCGAGTTGTACGTGTGCTGAACGTGGAGGTGTCGTTTGTTCGACAGTAGATCGGGACGGATCGTGGGACGGATCGCGGGACGGTTCGTGGGACGGTTCGCGGGGCAGATCGAGGGATGTGAGGACGTTCCACTACATCAACCGCGTTTCTTAACGCTTCTGCTATGCGATCTACAAGGGTACGTAGATCGGAAATCTCCTCACGTAGATGGACATCACCATGATAGGTTTTCGTGCGCGTAGTAAAAAATTTGTTTCCCATGCGACGTTCCCCAACAATCGTAGGGTGCAACAAAATCCTAGTCGAAAGTGATTGTATGGAAGTCATGTAAAATGGCGGTAATTCTCTAGGTGTGGCGACAACCATTTATGAAGAATGTACCTTCCTATGTCATAATTTTATACGTGTTATGTTCTCGCATTGCCCTAGGGAAGCTAATAGAGCAACCCATAATCTGGCTAGATTTAGTGTGGGGAAACCATTCTTGGCAAGAACCTCCAAAATTTATCGTGTTGTTCTAGCTGATGATGTAGCTGTGATTCTAGATCAATAAAATTCGCCATGATGGCTTTCCTAAAAAAAGTGGAAAGTATAGAGGAGATAAATGAGACTATCCTTGTCCTTGTACCAAAGGTAAAGAATGCTACACTTTTGACGTAGTTTCGTCTAATAAGTTTGTCCAATGTATTATACAAGAGTAATTGCTAATCGTCTAAAGATAGTATTACCAAAAAATATTTCTAAAGAACAATCAACTTTCGTTCATGGTCGTCTCATAACTGAGAATATTATTTTTACATATGAGTGTTTGCATTTTACGAAAAGGAACAAGGCTCAGAAGCATATATATTGTGTGCCGAAACACGATATGATGAACGCATATGAATGGGCAGAGTGGAATTATTGAGAGCTATTATGATCAAGTTGGGCTTCACGGATGCCTATAATCTTTAAAGCCTCGAGGTTGCTCAACATATACTTCTTCCTTGATATTACCATTGGGAAATGCACTTTTCACATTAATTTGGATAACAATATATTATTGTAATTTGAATGTGCAAGAAGAATGCCAATTGCTCTAAGCCTAGCAACATGTGCAAATATTTCACCAGAGTCAATCAATACCTTCTACCTGGGTGTAGCCTTTATGCAACAAGACGAGTCTTATTTTCTGATGACTTGGCCATCTTTGTATTGTTTGTTGCGGAAGATTCACTTTATGCCGACGACATTGTGCTTTCTTGGATGTGGTCATTCGACCAAGGTCCACACCTCTTTGCGCTGAAATCGTAAAAAATATTCTTGCATGGCTTGGTTTGTATCCACTTAGGTTCTTCAAACGCTTCTTTAACCTTTGTGATCTCTACAATAAATAGAAAACAAAAATGTCCACAAAAGTTATCCAAGCAAGCTTGTGGGCATGTGAGTGGACGTGGAGTATGTATGTTGTCGAGGATCTTGTTGATTTGCACTTCATTGACAACTCGAGGATGTGTACACTTTTGATTTCCTTACTGTTGAGCATTTTTTCACAAGCACCAACATTTTCTTTACGAGGAACATGAGGAGGCACTAAAAATATTTCTTCTACTTCAGGTTCCTCATCAGCTTGATCTCCAATGCGCATCAGCTTGATAGATATTTCAAGAGTCGGTTCATTTAGTACAAGAGGCCTCTCTTTGCGAGCCATCAATTTTGTCGAATCGCACATCTACAGTTTCACCCATCTTATGAGGATGCATGTTGAAGACTCTGTAGGTACGCGAATCCAATACATAACTAAGCATAATACCCTCATGTGCTTTTCGATGAAAATTTTAAAGTTAAGATGTGTGTTCGAACCAAGAGCATATCGACCCAAAGAGAGGTGAATAGGAGATTCAAAATTTATTTGAAACTTCGAATCAAAACCAATCAGAATAGTGGACTAAGTAGACAGATTACTAAATATAAACATTTAGGGTGCGACCGAAAGGTAAAATAGAGAGAGAACTGATACGTCTCCAATGTATCTATAATTTTTTATGGTTTCATGCTATTATCTTGTCAAACTTTGGATGTTTTATATGCCTTTTATATCTTTTTTGGGACTAACTTATTAACTCAGTGCGAAGTGCCAGTTCCTGTTTTTTCCGTGTTTTTGACCCTTTTGAGAGGAAGATTTGAAACGGAGTCCAAACGGAATAAAATCCCCGAAAAGATTTTTTCTGAAACAGAAGAAGATGGGGAGACTTGAGAACCAAGGCAGGGGGTCCCGAGGGACCCCAAAGCCCCCTAGACCCGGCCAGGGGGGAGGCCGGGCCTCCCTGGCTTGTGGGCACCCTGGACCTCCTCTGCCCTAGGTTTTGCGCCTATATATTCCCTAAAATCCCATAAAAAATGAGGAGATCATCGAAAGTACTTTTCCGCCGCCGGAAGCTTGTGTCTCCACAAGATCCCATCTAGGGCACGTTCTGGTGCCCTGCCGGAGGGGGGGATTTGGATACGGAGGGTGCTACTGCGACAACAGACCTTCCCTGGTAACGGCGCCAGGAATCCTGCTGCTACGGGCTACGCCTATAGGGACTTCCTTGGCAAATATGCAAAGGATTTCCCCACGGCCTTGGAGCCTTGCGTTGGTGTTCCCTTATAGAGAAAAGGGTGATGTAGCACAACGGCGGTAAGTATTTCCCTCAGTTTGAGAACCAATGTATCAATCCAGTGGGAGGATCGCGTCAATTCACAAGTACCTGCACAAACACAAAGAGCTTGCGCCCAACGCTATGAAGGGGTTGTCAATCCCTTATAGAATGTTTGCAAAGTGAGAACTGAAAGCAAAAAGTAAACAAAGCAAAGTAAAAGTGAAAGTGGAGATGATAGTTGTGAATAGACCCGGGGGCCGTAGTATTCACTAGTGGCTTCTCACATAAAAGCAAGTAGACGGTGGGTGAACGAATTACTGTCGAGCAATTGATAGAACCGCGCAAAGTCATGACGTTATCTATGGAAATGATTATATCTATAGGCATCACGTCCAAAACAAGTAGACCGATACTTTCTGCATCTACTACTATTACTCCACACGTCGTCCGGTATCCAGCATGCATCTAGTGTACTAAGTTCAAAGGAACAGAGTAACGCCTTAAGCAAGATGACATGATGTAGATGAACAATCTCAAATTTATGATGAAAGCCCATCTTGTTACCCTTGATGGCAACAACACGATGCGTGCCTTGGTGCCCCTTCTGTCACTGGGAAATGTCACCGCACGGTATGAACCCAATACCAAGCACTTCTCCCATTGCAAGAATCATAGATCTAGTTGGCCAAACAAAACCCAAGACTCGGAGAGACTTACAAGGATATCAAATCATGCATATAAGAAATCAACAAAGACTCAAATATAATTCATGGATAATCTGATCACAAATCCACAATTCATCGGATCTCGACAAACACACCGCCAAAGAAGATTACATTGGATAGATCTCCATGAAGATCATGGAGAACTTTGTATTGAAGATCCAAGAGAGAGAAGAAGCCATCTAGCTACTAACTATGGACCCGTAGGTCTGAAGTGGACTACTCACGAGTCATTGGAGAGGCGGTGATGTTGATGTAGAAGCCCTCCAACTCCAAAGTCCCCTCCGGCAGGGCACCGGAAAGGGTCTCCAGATGAAATCTTGCGGAAATGGAAGCCTGCGGCGGCGGAAAAGTGTTTTCGTGGATGCCCTGATTTTTTTTGCGATTTTAGGGAATTTATAGGCCAAAGAGCTAGGGCAGGGGAGCGCCAGGGAGGCCACAAGCCTGGTTGCCGCGGGCCCCTCCCCTGGCCGCGGCAACAGGGCTTGTGGGCTCCCTGTGGGCCCCCTGCCTTGGCCCTGAAGCCCCCTGATCTTCTTCTGTTCTGGAATAATTTATTTCGGGGATTTTATTCCGTTTGGACTCCGTTCCAAAATCAGATCTGAAAAGAGTCAAAAACAGAGAAAAAACAGGAATTGGCACTTGGCACTGAATTAATAAGTTAGTCCCAAAAAAGATATAAAAGGTATATAAAACATCCAAAGTTGACAAGATAACAACATGAAACCATCAAAAATTATAGATACGTTTGAGACGTATCAGAGGGCTTCTTCATCAACACCATGACCTCTCCGATGATGCGTGAGTATTTCACCATAGACCTACGGGTCCATAGCTAGTAGCTAGATGGCTTCTCATCTCTCTTGGATCTTAAATACAAAGTTCTCCATGATCTTCATGGAGATCTATCCGATGTAATCTTCTTTTGCGGTGTGTTTGTCGAGATCCGATGAATTGTGGATTTATGATCAGATTATCTATGAATCTTATTTGAGTTTCTTCTGATCTCTCTTATGCATGATTTCATATCCTTGTAATTCTCTTCGAGTTGTGAGTTTTGTTTGGCCAACTAGATCTATGTTTCTTGCAATGGGAGAAGTGCTTGGTTTTGGGTTCATACCGTGCGGTGACCTCACCCAGTAACAGAAGGGGTAGCGAGGCACGTATCATGTTGTTGCCATCAAGGGTAAAAATATGGGGTTTTCATCATTGGTTTGAGATTATCCCTATACATCATGTCATCTTTCTTAAGGCGTTACTCTGTTCGTCATGAACTCAATACACTAGATGCATGCTGGATAGCGGTCGATGTGTGGAGTAATAGTAGTAGATGCAGAAAGTATCGGTCTACTTGTCTCGGACATGATGCCTATATGTATGAGCATTGCCTGAGATATCGTCATGACTTTACGCGGTTCTATCAATTGCTCGACAATAATTTGTTCACCCACCGTAATACTTGCTATTTTGAGAGAAGCCTCTAGTGAACACTATGGCCCCCGGGTCTACTCCACACTATATTTTCAGCCTTACATTTTTTCTTCGTTGCACTTTCTGCCGTCATATCTCACTTTGCAATCAATCTTGAAGGGATTGACAACCCCTTTATAGCGTTGGGTGCAAGCTCGTTTGTGTTTGCGCAAGTACTCTTGACTTGACGAGATTCTCCTACTGGATTGATACCTTGGTTCTCAAACTGAGGGAAATACTTACTGCTCCTGTGTTGCATCACCCTTTCCTCTTTAAGGGAAAAACCAATGCAAGCAAGTCTCCGTCAACGTGTCAATTTCTGACGAAGTAGCGGAAGGACTTTTGTTGCCGTAGCAGAAGAATTTGTGGCGCCGTTGCCAGGGAGGATCAACTCGAGAACTCATCCAAGTAAGTGTCGCAAACTCATCTCTTGCATTTACTTTTTTGCCTCTCGTTTTCCTCTTCCCCACTTCTGAAAAACAAAAATTTACAAAAAGATTTGCCCTTTTCTTCGTTTGCCTTTTTTTCGTTTGCCTATTTCGTTCGCCTTTTCTTTTGCTTGCTTTAATTTGCTTGTGTTCTATATGCCTTCAATATGCTTGCATCTTCGCTTGCTGAAAATCTAGTGATATGGATCCTCATCCACTTGCTAATCTCTTTAAGAGATCCAATTATGTTGATCCAATTGCTAGTGAGTTGAGTGCACTTGACTATCTTTATGAAGTTTTGCTTGATATGCGTGAATCTGAAAATCGTGATGAAGAAATTTATGAAGTGATTCACGAGGGCTCCTTGAATGAAAAGCATGATTGCAATGGTTTCACTACAAATCCTATTAGTGTCAATCATGCTAAAAATATGCAAAACCCTAAGCTTGGGGATGCTAGTTTTGCTATGTCCACTACTTGTTGCAATAATCATGATTGGGGTGATGATCTTTCTTATGATCTTGAAAAATTGTTTAAGCCTCATGATGAATATGATATTTGCAATAATATTGAAAGTGGGTTTGGAGAAGTCATGACTTTAGTTGATGATAATCCCACTATTTTTGAAGAGCATCAACTTTGCATGCATGTGGATCATGAAAAGAATATCCTATGTGATAGTTACATTGTTGAATTTGAATATGATCCCACATGTAATTATATGAGGGAGGAAAATATGGTGGTAGAAACTTTCATATCACTAAGTTACCTCTCGTTATGTTGAGATTGCTTTTGTCTCTTTCTTCTTCCTTGCATTTGGTAACTATTGGTTGTCTTGCTAATCTGTTTTTCTATAAAATGCCTATGCATAGGAAGTATGTTAGACTTAGATGTGATTTTCACATGCTTTATGATGCTCTCGTTGTGCTTCAATTCTTGTCTTTTGTGTGAGCATCATTGATTTATCAATGCCTAGCTAAGGGCGTTAAACAATAGCGCTTGTTGGGAGGCAACCCAATGAATTTATCTTTTTCTTTCTGTTTTGTTACGTCCATACCATCATAATTATGTTATGGTTGTGTATTTTGTGTTTCCTTTTGTGTTTGAGCCAAGCAAAACCTTTGTGAGGGTTGTTTGATCTTGCTGGAAAAAGACAGAAACTTTTCGCTCACGAGATGATTTTTCATTTTTTTAACAAAGAGATTTTGAGTTGATTCTTTTTGCTGCTGGTTGATATGCCTTTTGCCCAGGCAGTCGTAATTGTTCAGAATTTTTGAGGTACCAGAAGTATACGAAGTATACAGATTGCTACAGACTGGTCTGTTTTTGACATATTCTGTTTTTGTTGAGTTGGTTGCTTGTTTTGATGAAACTATGGATAGTATCGGGGGGGGGGGGGGGGTACTAGCCATGGAAAAGTGAGAATACAGTAGACCAACACCAATATAAATAGAAATCAAGATTGCTACAGTACCTAAAGTGGTGGTAGTTTGTTTTCTTGTGCTAATGTTATCACGAGTTTCTGTTTAAGTTTTGTGTTGTGAAGTTTTCAAGTTTTGGGTGATGTTCTCATGGACAAAGAGATAAGGAGTGGAAATAGCTCAATCTTGGGGATGCCCAAGGCATCCCCAGCCAAATTCATGGACACCAAAAAGCCTAAGCTTGGGGATGCCCCGGGAAGGCATCCCCTCTGTCCTCTTCAATCCATCGGTAACATTACTTGGAGGTATATTTTTATTCACCACATGATATGTGTTTTCCTTGGAGCGTCTTGTATGTTAGGAGTCTTTTCTTTTTGTTGTGTCACAATCATCCTTGCTGCACACCTTTAGAGAGAGACATGCACTCATCGTGATTTTTCTAGAATGCTCATCGTGCTTCACTTATATCTTTTGAGCTAGATATTTTGCTCTTTGTGCTTCACTTAGATCTTTTAGAGCACGGGGGTGCGTGACTTGGTAGTTGGCTTATGCTATGAAAGTAGTCCAAAAGGTGATAGGTACCCAAAGAGGATACAAAAACCTCCATCTTCATGTGCATTGAGTAGAAAGAGAAGTCTTGATTCCTCTCAGTTAGTTTTGAGACGTGGATTTGGTAATATTAAGAGTTATGTTAGTAGGCTGTTGTGAATCTAGAAATACTTGTGTGGAAGTTAGTGATTCCCGTAGCATGCACGTATGGTGAACCGCTATGTTAGGAAGTCGGACCATAATTGATCTATTGATTGTCATCCTTTGTGTTGAGGTCGGGATCGCGTGATGGTTAACACCTACCAACCCTTCCCCTAGGCGTATGCGTTTAGCACTTTGTTTCGATTACTAATAAAAACTTTCGCAACAAGTATGTGAGTTCTTCATGACTAATGTGAGTCCATGGTATAGATGCAATTTCACCTTCCACCATTGCTAGACTCTCTAGTGCCGCGCAATTCTTGCCGGTACACAAACCCACCATATGCCTTCCTCAAAAGAGCCACCATACCTACCTACTATGGCATTTTCATAGCCCTTCCGAGATATATTGCCATGCAACTCCCACCGTTCCATCTCATGACTTGTGCCGTCACTCTGATATTGCCATTGCATGATCGTAAGATAGCTAGCGAGATGTTTCTACGTCATACGCCAAGCTAGATCGTTGCACATCCCGGTACACTGCCGGAGGCATCTCCTAGAGAGTCATCATAATTAGGCCAAATAGCCCAAATAAAAAAAAAGAGGCCAAGAGCCCAAATAAAAAAAGAGAGAAAAACAGAGAAGGGACAATGTTACTATCTTTTTCCACACTTGGGCTTCATAATAGCACCATATTCTTCATGATTGAGAGCTTCTTGCTTTGTCACTACCATATGCTAGTGGGAATCTTCATTATATAACTTGGCTTGTATATTCCAATGATGGGCTTCCTCAAATTGCCCTAGGTCTTCGTGAGCAAGCAAGTTGGATGCACACCCACTAGTTCTCCTTTTGAGCTTTCACATACTTATAGCTCTAGTGCATCCCTTGTATGGCAATCCCTACTCATTCACATTGATATCTATTAATGGGCATCTCCATAGCCCTTTGATATGCCGAGTCAATGTGACCATCTCCTCCTTTTTGTCTCACAACCACCACCACACTCTATTCCACCTATAGTGCTATATCCATGGCTCACACTCATGTATTGCGTGATAGTTATAAAAGGTTTGAGAAAGTAAGAGTGCGAAAACAATTACTTGGCCAATACCGGGGTTGTGCATGATTTACATTAGTTGTGTGAGGATGATGGAGCATAGCGAGACTATATGATTTTGTAGGGCTAACTTTCTTTGGCCTTGTTATTTTGAAAGTTCATGATTACCTTGCTAGTTTGCTTGAAGTATTATTGTTTTCATGTCAATAGCAAACTATTGTTTTGAATCTTACGGATCTGAACATTCATGTCACATGAAAGAAGTTGCAAAGTACAACTATGTTAGGTAGCATTCCACATCAAAAATTTAGTTTTTACCACTTCCCTACTCGAGGACGAGCAGGAGTTAAGCTTGGGGATGCTTGATACGTCTGCAACGTATCTATAATTTTTTATGGTTTCATGCTATTATCTTGTCAAACTTTGGATGTTTTATATGCCTTTTATATCTTTCTTGGGACTAACTTATTAACTCAGTGCCAAGTGCCAGTTCCTGTTTTTTCCGTGTTTTTGACCCTTTTCAAAGGAAGATTTGAAATGGATTCCAAACGGAATAAAATCCCCGAAAAGATTTTTTCTGAAATAGAAGAAGATCGGGAGACTTGAGAACCAAGGCAGGGGGTCCCTAGGGACCCCACAAGGCCCCCTAGCCCCGGCCAAGGGGGGAGGCTGGCCCTCCCTGGCTTGTGGGCACCCTCGACCTTGATACGTCCATTTTGCATCATGTTTTCATGTTGATATTTATCGCTTCTTTGGCTGTTATTTCACTTCACGGTACTATTCTTATGCCTTTTCTCTCTTATTTCGCAAGGTTTACATGAAGAGGGAGAATACCGGCAACTGGAATTCTGTCCTCAAAGTGGATCAAAGTTGAGATACCTATTCTGCGCAACTCCAAACGCCGTGAAAATCAACGGAGATTTTTTTCCCAATATATAAAAAATACTGGGCCGAAGAAGCGCCAGAGGGGCGCCAGGGGGTGGCCACAAGCCTGCACGGTGCGGCCACCTCCCCAGGCCGCGCCATGGGAGCTTGTGGGCACCCTGCTGGCCCACTTTCCCCCCTCTTTTGCTATATCATACGTCTAGAAAAAAATTAGACGGGAGCTTTTTCGTGGTTTCGCCACCGCCAAGAGGCGGAACTTGAGCAGAACCAATCTAGAGCTCCGGCAGGACGATCCTGCCGGGGAAACTTCCCTCCCGGAGGGGGAAATCGTCGCCATCGTCATCACCAACACTCCTCTCATCGGAGGGGACTCGTCACCATCAACATCTTCATCAGCATCATCTCATCTCCAAACCCTAGTTCATCTCTTGTAACCAATCTCTGTCTCGCGACTCCGATTGGTACTTGTAAGGTTGCTAGTAGTGTTGATTACTCTTTGTAGCTGAAAGGACCACGATGACGCCTAGAGGGGGGGTGAATAGGCTATTTAAAAACTTCTTCGGATTTGGTTAATCCTAATGCGGAAATAAACTAAGAGGATACTTTTCAAGCACAAATCCTAAGTGCAATAGGCACCGCAACGTGCACCAACAACACGATCTATGAAGATGGACACAACATGGTTACTACCAACCACAAGTAAGTTACACAAGCTTACTTGAGCTATATCACATGACGAGTAGGTGAAAGACACGAGATACTAGATCACACTATAGCACACGATATATCAATAGTTGCAAGTGTGAACGTGTGGATATAGAGGGTATGCTTGAACGATTAATCTTGTACAAAGAAATATCCAACACAATATAATGAGCACAAACAATATGCAATGTATATATGCTCAAGTAACACAAGTAAACCACAAATAAGAAGTTAGGGTTAGGGATAACCAAGGTCACTGAGACAAAGATGTATCCCGATGTTCACTTCCTTGGAGGGAAGCTAGTCACCATTAGAGAGGTGGATGTTACCACGAAGACACACCAACGCCACGAAGGCTCACCCTATTCTCCCTTTGAGACAACACCACGAAGGCGTTTCTCAACCACTAGTGGTAAGCCTTTGAGGTGGCTTCCAAACCCTCACAAAGTTTTCCAGGGGTAATCACACGGATTGATTCCTCTCCGTAGAACTCCTACCATCTAGAAGCCTCCAACCTCCAAGAGTAACAAGATCACGGGGAATGCTCAAAACTTGCTCAAATCTCAAATAGCTTGGGTTGAGAGGAGGAGAGGGAGACGATCTATCTTTTGATTGGAACAACTCTCAAAGGGGCTCACAAATGCTCTTGGGATCTAAGATTTGGTGTAAGCAAATGTGTGTGAGGTAGAAATGTGTTCTTATGAAGATATGGTTGTGTTGGACCCCCTCTCAAGAAGTGGGAGGGGGGTATATATAGTGGGGAGACTAAAGTAACCGTTGGGGTCACTTAAGTCTGACAGTGGTCGGATGTCCGACGGTATTCGGACGTCCGACACGCGTCGGACGACCGAAGGAGTGTTCATATCAGTTGGCCACTGTGTAGTCGAACAGGGATCGGACGTCCGAAGAGAGCGTCGGATGTCCGAGAGTTCAGCACTATTCAAGGGCACCGGATTTCCGAAAGCGGTCGGACGTCCGGCCCTCGGACGACCTGGGGAGGCCGGAAGTCCAAGGTTTTTGACTCTGGTATAAGGTTCCAGATTTCCGAAGTTGTCGGGCGTCCGGCCCTCAGACGTCCGGAGGAAGCCGGATGTCCAAGATTTTGACTCTGGTATAAGGCTCCGGTTTTCCGAAGTTGTCGGGCGTCCGGCCCTCGGATGTCCGGAGGGAGCCGGATGTCCGAGGCTTTGGTTTTGTTTTGGAATCAAACAAGAGCAGAGGAGATGTGGCTTGAGCAGAGAAGTAGAGATGTAGTTTTGAGAAAAATTATCGCAATACCCAGTGATCCCCTCTTAATAGTGCGGGATCCCTAAAGACTCAAGAATCATAAAAGGAAGGGGTACCGATGATCTATACTTGTGTGTATACTTTTATTCGCTGATCATCACTCCGCACCACTAACGTCAAAGGAACTGATACCTTTGAGTTAGCCTTTCACTTGAGCTTGGTGTTGTTGTTCCTTCTTGACTCAAGTTGAAAGCAAGACATGATGAAGTCTTCGAGAAGCTCTCCCATACACAATGTGGAAAGCCTAGCTTGTGTATTCATCTTCATCCGTCCACCATGTGAGCATCCACAAGATTCAAGCATGTAGTTCTCAGGAATGCTTATCTTGATCTTGTCCTTGTTAGCACATGAGCTTGTCCTTATCAACACATGATCATTAACAACAGCTTAAAGGGGATTAGTGATTAGTTATCTATATGTGTGTTGTAAGCAACACCAAAACACGATTAAGGGCATGACTTCACTTTCAATCTCCCCCTTTTTGGTAGTTGATGACAACATACATATAGCTCTCCAAAATAGTAATAAACATGTGTGGCTTAGGAGAGATTTGTTACGAGGCTCCCCCCTGATTATATGCATGGTAAGAATGAATGGGAGAGTGAGAGTTTTGTCGAAACTCCACTTGATTATATGCATGGTAAAACAGGTAAATGCGGGAGCACCCCCTTAATATATGTATCGAAGAAATCGTATGGCAGCAGATCATCACATGGAGTAATAGAACAAAACATAATAGCATACGATGATGCACGGCATTCATACATAGTACATCACAGTCGTTTATCCATACATCATCGTAGTTCCACCATGCAAATTGAGTTCAAAAGCTAAAACTCCAAAGACTAAAACTAGGATACATTTCTCCCCCTTTGGCATCAAGTACCGAAAAGGGAGGCATCAGAAACATCAACCAAGCTCAAATATCATCAGCACCATCATCCTCATCATCCTCATCCTCAGGCAAGCCACTGCCACCAGCCTCGTCAAGAAAATCAGCCCACTCAGGACCAGATGGGAAGCCAAAATCAGAAGGAGGAATAGCAGGACGAGCCTCATCGTCACTGACATCAAGATTTCCCGAGTCTCTCAGACGAGCCTTGAGGGCATTCTTGGAGGTGATCAGGCGCGAAACCACATCGTGGTTTTGAGCGCACTTGAAGGAGAATGCCTTCATCATGGCAGAATGGGCTTTGCCAATGAATTTGGCAAAGCGACTGAGAGGGGCAGAGCTGGATGAAGGAGTGTCTGACCGGGAAGCAGCACGACAAGTGGAGGTGGATGGGGTTTTCCTAGGAGCATAGTCATCCACCATATGAGTGGGGATGACCCACTTGTGGTGCGTGTGAGTAGAAGCAAGAGGGAAAGCAGCAATAAAGTTGATGAAGGCCTGGATGAAGGGGGCATGAGGGAAGGCTCGCTTGTATTGAAGACTAGCGAGCCGAATCTCATGCCACAGAAAATGAGGCACATTTATCTTGTGCTTGGGAAAATCATGCAAGTGTGACATGATATCAATGCAGTTGCCGCTGCAGGTTCCCCTGTCACCCATCTTGGGGTAGATGGTGCGGATAAGGCATTGAAAAATGATAAAGTATGGAGACCGCCAGATAGACACTTGGTTGAGATCTTTCTGTTTTTCATCAGCATCAAGTTCATGACGTGGTTTGAGAAGAGACCCACATGCCGCAATGGATTTGGGAGCATGGTTAGGGTCACTTTTGTGAATTTTGAAACCGGTGTCGGGAAAACCCAGAGCGGCAACAAACTCCGCATAAGTGGCCCTAAACTCCGTATCAGAGGTCATCCAGCTAACAGAGTCATCAGAATGAAAGTAACAGGTGGCATAGAATTGGTGGATGGCACCACTGTTAAAATCGCACTTAAAGGCAAGGGGAACAGCTAGCCCCGAGGACTCAAGAAGCCCAATGGCACCCAGATATTTCGCCGGGTGAGTGCGGATGTGCTCAAGGTCAATGCAATGATGAACTGAAATACCTTTAGGAACTATGACAGTAGAGAAAATGTCCTCTTGGACATTTGTGCAAAACCGTGAATCCAGAGAATCACATTCATCATCGAATTGGTTGACATCTCTACGGAAAGTAAAATAGGCGAATTTGGGTTTTTTGGTGAAGTCCGTGACTTCACGACCCAAGGAGGGAGGAGGCTCTAAGGAGATACGTCAAGCATTACCTGCTGGCTGTTCAGGAGGAGGCGATGGCATATATGAGGGCTTGCGAGTCCCTGTCTTCGGCACGGTCTTCCTAACGACAACGTATTCAACATGTTCCTCCGCTGCAAGCTCATCCTTGAAGTCAGAGCCATCAGACTAGGAGTTGGGCTGTGGAGGAGGACGCCGGGTGACCCGTTTGAAGGGACGACATGGTACATCGGTGTCATCCGACCCCGTGCATGGAGCGGCACGAGCGGATGATCCAGCAGAGTCCTTCCGGGCAGTGTGCTTAATCTTGGGCATGATTGGAAGGCCTACACGATTGGAATCCCAATGGGGAACGGTCATGGTCAAGACACATGAACGAACACATGAACTAGTGAGAAGGGGAACCAATCAAGAGGGAAACCGAGATTTACGTGCAGATCAGAAGGAGAAAGGGATGGAATCAGCCAAGGGTATGGCCGGAAGAAGGATCGCACGGAGGAAGAGGGCAACCGAGAGAAGAAATCGCGGGGTACAACTCCTATGGTGGCTGACGGCGGCTGTGGAGGGAGAGAGAGAGGGCGCGTGGTGGCTAGGGCAAGGCCCAGCCCGCGCACCTCTATTTATAGAGGCTCCCGATGTGTCGGACGTCCGACGGGCGTCAGCCGTCGGAGGACCGACAGGTGCCGGACGTCTGGAGTGTGTCAGCCGTCAGACGTCCGAGACGCGTCGGACGTGTGAGAGGGAAGTAGGCAGAGGCAATTTCTGGAATCTTGATGATGAGGTGATTTGAGTGAATCGAGCGGAGGTAGCATCCAACAATTATTTCATATAGTAACTATACCTTCCCATCGCTCGAACAGTGGAGTATGAGGTGGGTTTAACCACCAAGTTCAAGTGCTACATCGAGACAGGGACACTTAAGCATTTCTGTCATGCTCATGGTGGTGAAGTGATAAGGAGCATTTTCGCGTGTGTAGCAACCAAGAGCCTCACAACTAACATATTTTGGACATGGTATGCTATAAATCTTCTAACTCGATTACTATGATAAGTGTGAGTCCAAAATACGGTCAGACGCATGAGTGCATAGTGTTATGCACATGTTAACCTATTATAAGAGCAAGGCACATGACACAAGGGGCATGGCACAAATTTGTCTCATACATATGACCATGAAGAGCTAAGAGAGCACCAACACTAAGCATTTCATCAGTGTGATTGACAAGGATATGCAGGAAATTACACAGTGGAAAAAGTATTATGTTCATGCGATGATGCAACCTACACAGGGTTGACTCTAATGTTATACATGCATGAAGTAAATACTTGTTACCGAAAAGCATTGATATGGCGTAGAAGTAGCGGAGTCCTGTCTTGACTCTAATTTTATCATGACCAACACCACCAACTTCTTCTGAGAATAAGTCAAGATAGCAATGCTTCTCCAAAGTACCTAAACCACCATTCAAGTACAATATGGTCCCCAAACTCATTGGATCCGAAGTAGTTAGTCCAACTACCATATATATAGGGTAAAATCACTTAATTATGTGCTCATAGATATAACTTTTACTTTCATGCACACCTTAACCTGTTAATGGATATGTCAGATTTACCATATACATATATTGGATCAAAGATACGATAGACAAGGCATGTGAATCTACACATAGTTGATATGCCTACACAAGCCTATCAAAAACCAAGAATATACAAATTGGACAAATGAACACATAACTGTTAATTAAGGAACATTCATGTTGTCCAAGATGGATCATGGTGACAAATCAACATATGATAGCACCCCAAGTTCAACACATGAACCGGTAAAAGCATCACACCATGTAAGGTATGCATTTTGCATAAACTTACATGCATGTCTCACTCCAGTAGATATATCAGTGTAGGTAATACGATTATAACTCCCACAACATTATAAAGTAAATAATACAACCTCAAACACATGCATGGGAGATTACCGGAAGACACATTAATTTCTCGGCAAGTTATGTAGGTCAAATGGAGGAAAGGCCGAAATAGGATGACCATGAAAACACTACCAAGCAAGAGATACCATGTGTGAGTGAACACAATGGTATTTGGAATTATCAGTGGTGGTAGATGCCAAAGGAGCACACAAATCGTTTTATACTCACACAAGTGTGATATGGGAGTTTAGTCATAAGCATAATGTTTCGATACCATACGTTAACATCCCAATTAGCTAGATCATAGTGTAGAGAAATAATTTGAAAGGCTTGCATCATATATGCCCTTCCTTCAAGTACGATCTAGCGACTAAGCCATGAGTATAGGTGTAGTAGAATGTCATACTCACGCACATGTAAGGGATTTAAAGACCAAAAGGGTTATTGTGCGAATTAAGTCACGTGGAGCACGACAAGCCACACAGTTATAGGATAACCCCATGTGGTAGATTCTGAGTGGCATACATCGGATGTTTATCTTACCAAGGGTTGTGACATGCACAAAGCATATCACACTCCCTTAATGTGATAATCCATGTATTTATCATACAAGGCAATCAATCATCCAACTAAGCTGATAAGTGGATGCCAATTTGAACTTCGGATGGCTTTGACATCCAACGAAATGATTGGATAATCTTGCACCGTGGATACTAGATGGAGTCCAATACATATATACACATTTTGGGTTAGTGATGTGCGTAGAGCAGAACACTCCCCCTTAATGTGATGAGCTATTAACGTCTCAAAAGACCCACACAACGGTGCAACTAGGATGCAAGTAATGATCAGGACTACACACAACTATATGACATACATAACGACCTACACATGATAGATAACACATAACAATCATACTAGTAGGCGCAACATGTCAAAGTACATGCTAGGTACCAAACCTAGACATGAGAAGGAGTGGGGCAGGCAACTTTCAATGTAAACAATTTAAGTACAAGTTACCGCAAAGAGGCACATTGGATATGGGATATGAGCTCGATAATCCAAATGACTTGGCTTGAGATAATACAAATGATGAAGAGTCCTCAAATCTTCATTGTGTATCCAAGTCTCCAATGTCCTCCAAAGTCACCATTGATTAAGTTTGGGCTTGTTGGTCCCCAACTACGTTGGGTCCTAAGAGGTTAGTCACAATAGGCTTGGCAACCCAAATGGTTCTTTTCTTGACACCATTTTGAGTACCAACAAACTTGGCAAACACATTGCCAACCTTATCCTTCCCAAGGGAATAGATATCATCAATAGTGATTGGGTTGGATAAGTTACCTCTCATGCAAGACGAAGCGACGTGACCCTTCTCACGACATAAGTAGCAACATCTACCCTTTGCTTTCTTCCCAGTTGATTTCTCACCTTGGGGAGTGTTGGCTTGGGTCTTATTGGGAAGAGGCCTTCCTTCAACTTGTAGCTGAGTATGTGATTGAGTTTGTGGCCGCTTCCCTTGTTGCTTGTGACTTCGAGACTTCGTCTTCAGAGGGCAAGATCTAACATGGTGCCCTTTAACTTTGCACTTGAAGCAAATGATTTTGGCCGAATTCTTGACTTGTTCTAGGCCTATCTTGTTCTTGTTTGAGTTTACTCCAACATCATTTTTGTCATTCGGAGATGTTTGCTCACACAGGACGTTATTGAGTGTGTACATCCCTTCATGACACTGTTCCAAGTCTTTCTTCAAAGAAGTGACTTGGGCCTTGAGCTCTTCGATTTCCTCTCCACGGTTAGTATCAACGCAAGTACTAGAGGAAGTGTAAGTTTCAATGTTAGAGCAACAAGGCAAGGAAAGTAATTCAACACACGAGGTAGCAACAGTATGAGTAGACGAATTACGAGGACTAACACATGGAGATATAGTACTTTGACTAGAAGTAGTGCCATTGTCCACATGAGGCTCACTTGATGTTACCTTGGTGATGATAGCCTCATGAGCTAACTTTTGCACATTATGGGATGTTAGAAGATCGGCATGAGAGCTTGTGAGCATTACATGGTTTTCTTCCAACTTACCATAATTGCTAGTTAGTAAATCAAGTTGAGCATGTAGCTCAACATTCTCCTTCAATGCTGACACTTCAAATGAGGTAGAGTTAGATGTACAAGTATCATCAACAATATGAGAGGAGTAAGTAGCAAATAGAGACTTCTCATGAGTGGATTGAAGCTCCTCATAGATCTTAGAGGTCTTGATGAGATCTCCCTTGACATTATTGCATTCAAGGAGAAGGACCTCAAAATCCTTTTTAAGATTATCATGAGCAACTTCAATCTCTCCTTTTGAAGATCTTAAGTCTCTACATGCTTGATGACTCTTCTCAAGTTCATGTTCAAGTTGTTCACTTTTAGCTTGTTCATGATTAAGTGAATCATTACAATTTTCAAAGTAAGCAAGAACATCTTGGAATCTTTGAAGAGCGTTATTTTTAGCTTTATGAAGAATTTTACTGATCACATAGATATTTTCAGTCAAGTCATCATCATCACCCTCATCGCAAATATCATCGTTATTGCACAGGGAAGATGATACCTCATTATTACCTCTTGCCATGAGGCACATGTGAACTGGAGGAGTTGATGATGATTCTTTTGGTGAATCAGATTCTTCATTAGTCAAAAGTACTTCATATTTCTTGATTTCCCCTAAATGATTAGTCATAGAGCAACTAGGGAGAAACAAGGTATTTTGATCAAGAGGACACGGGAAAGCAGACATATCACCACAGACATTTGTCGAGGGATCTTTAGGTGAAATGCATGACCTATCAGCACAATAATTTACATTATGTGTGGTGCTAGATATGCTCGTGTGCATAGAGGCTATGCCATTTTCATCAACATATATTTCTTCACTCACCATGTCATTACCTTGTGAGATTGAAGATGCTGAGGTGCGCAAGCAATCGGATATGGAAGTAGTGGTGGACTCTTTATGATCTAAAAGAGTGAAGAGCTCATGCACCAACTCCTTCATCATAATATCGTCTTCATCAAGATTGGACCCACCATATATATCTTCAAGTTTAGTCCAAACTTCATGAGCTGACTTGCAAGTCGAGATAGACTTAAACACTTCAGGACTTATGGTTCGATGAATGGCAAGAAAATCCTCACAATCAAGATACATTTCATTAGTAGATGAAGATGCATCATCCTTTTTGTCGGCAATCCCTACAAGAACAATTCGTAAAGTATTTGGGCCCATGGCCCGAAAGTGATGGAGCATATGAATTCTCCATAGGGTATAATTTGTGCCATCAAAGTCAAAGGTGTCATTGTGCACTAGTCCAATAGTCGACATCGATACTCTCTAGCTCGTGAAACCAAATTAAAAAGAGACCTCTCTCTGATACCAATTGAAAGGACCACGATGACGCCTAGAGGGGGGGGGATAGGCTATTAAAAAACTTCTTCGGATTTGGCTTAATCCTAATGCGGAAATAAACTAAGAGGATACTTTTCAAGCACAAATCCTAAGTGCAATAGGCACCACAACTTGCACCAACAACACGATCTATGAAGATGGACACAACACGGTTACTAACAAGCACAAGTAAGTTACACAAGCTGACTTGAGCTATATCACACTACGAGTAGGTGAAAGACACAAGATACTAGATCACACTATAGCACACGATATATCAATAGTTGCAAGTGTGAACGTGTGGATATAGAGGGTATGCTTGAACGATTAATCTTGTACAAATAAATAGCCAACACAATATAATGAGCACAAACAATATGCAATGTATGTATGCTCAAGTAACACAAGTAAACCATAAGTAAGGAGTTAGGGTTAGGGATAACCAAGGTCACTGAGACAAAGATGTATCCCGATGTTCACTTCCTTGGAGGGAACCTAGTCACCGTTAGAGAGGTGGATGTTACCACGAAGGCACACCAACGCCACGAAGGCTCACCCTATTCTCTCTTTGAGACAACACAACAAAGGCGTTTCTCAACTACTAGTGGTAAGCCTTTGAGGTGGCTTCCAAACCATCACAAACTTTTCGGGGGGTAATCACACGAATTGATTCCTCTCCGAAGAACTCCTACAGCCTAGGAGTCTCCAACCTCCAAGAGTAACAAGATCACGGGGAATGCTCAAAACTTGCTCAAATCTCAAATAGCTTGGGTTGAGAGGAGGAGAGGGAGAAGATCTATCTTTTGATTGGAACAACTCTCAAAGGGGCTCACAAATGCTCTTGGGATCTAAGATTTGGTGTAAGCAAATGTGTGTGAGGTACAAATGTGTTCTTCTGAAGACATGGCTGTGTTGGACCCCCTCTCACGAAGTGGGAGGGGGGTATATATAGTGGGGAGACTAAAGTAACCGTTGGGGTCACTTAAGTCTGACAGTGGTCGGACGTCCGACGGTTTCCGGACATCCGACAGGCGTCGAACGACCGAAGGAGTGTTCATATCAGTTGGCCACTGTGTAGTCGAACAGGGATCGGACGTCCGAAGAGAGGGTCGGATGTCCGAGAGTTCAGCTTTGTTCAAGGGCACCGGATTTCCGAAAGCGGTCGGACGTCCGGCCCTCGGACGATCGGGGGAGGCCGGAAGTCCGAGGTTTTTCACTCTGGTATAAGGTTCCAGATTTCTGAGTCGTCGGGCGTCCGGCCCTCGGACGTCCGGAGGAAGCCGGATGTCCGAGATTTTGACTCTGATATAAGGCTCCGGTTTTCCGAAGTGGTCGGTCGTCCGACCCTCGGACGTCCGGAGGGAGCCGGATGTCCGAGGCTTTGGTTCTGTTTTGGAATCAAACAAGAGCAGAGGAGATGTGGCTTGAGCAGAGAAGTAGAGATGTAGTTTTGAGCAGATTTATCGCAATACCCAGTGATCCCCTCTTAATAGTGCGGGATCCCTAAAGACTCAAGAATCATAAAAGGAAGGGGTACCAATGATCTATACTTGTGTGTATACTTTTATTCGCTGATCATCACTCCACACCACTAACGTCAAAGGAACTGATACCTTTGAGTTAGCCTTTCACTTGAGCTTGGTGTTGTTGTTCCTTCTTGACTCAAGTTGAAAGCAAGACATGATGAAGTCTTCAAGAAGCTCTCCCATACACAATGTGGAAAGCCTAGCTTGTGTATTCAGCTTCATCCGTCCACCATGTGAGCATCCACAAGATTCAAGCATGTAGTTCTCAGGAATGCTTATCTTGATCTTGTCCTTGTTAGCACATGAGCTTGTCCTTATCAACACATGATCATTAACAACATCTTAAAGGGGATTAGTGATTAGTTATCTATATGTGTGTTGTAAGCAACACCAAAACACGATTAAGGGCATGACTGCACTTTCTGTAGTTGATGCTAGTTGGATTACTTGGTGGAAGAGTTTATGTTTAGATCCTTGATGCTACTCATTACACCTCTGATCATAATTATGATTATGCTTTGTGAGTAGTTACTTTTGTTCCTGAGGACATGGGATGAGTCATGCTAATAATAGTCATGTGAATTTGGTATTCGTTCGGTATTTTGATATGTTGTATGTTGTCTTTCCGCTAGTGGTGTTATGTGAACGTCGACTACATAACACTTCACCATTATTTGGGCCTAGAGGAAGTCATTGGGAAGTAGTAAGTAGATGATGGGTTGCTAGAGTGACAGAAGCTTAAACCCTAGTTTATGCGTTGCTTTGTAAGGGGCTGATTTGGATCCACTAGTTTAATGCTATGGTTAGACTTTGTCTTAATTCTTCTTTCGTAGTTGCGGATGCTTGCGAGAGGGGTTAATCATAAGTGGGATGCTTGTACAAGTAAGGGAAGTACCCAAGTGCCGGTCCACCCACATATCAAACTATCAAAGTAACGAACGCGAATCATATGAACATGATGAAACTAGCATGACAGAAATTCCCGTGTGTCTTCAGGAGCGTTTTCCTCCTATAAGACTTTGTCCAGGCTTTTCCCTTGCTACAGAAGGGATTGGGCCACTTTTCTGCACCGTTTCTACTTTTGTTACTTGTTGCTCGCTACGAATCATCTCACCACACAATCACTTGTTACCAACAATTTCAGTGCGTGCAGATATTTCCTTGCTGAAAACCGCTTGTCAGATCCTTCTGTTCCTCGTTGGGTTCGACACTCTTACTTATTGAAAGGACTATGATTGACCCCCTACACTTGTGGGATGGCGCTGTTGCCGGGGAGTGAAGCGCCTTTGGTAAGTGGAACTTGGTAAGGAAACATTCATATGGTGTGCTGAAATTTATTGTCACTTGTCACTATGGATATTAATCCTTTGAGGGGCTTGTTCGGGGTATCTTCACCTCGAATGGAAGCACAAATAGTTGCTCCTCAAGTTGCTGCACCTACTGAAAATATTTGCTTTGAATTTCCTTCGGGTATGCTTGAGAAACTGCTGGCTAATCCTTTTATAGGAGATGGAAAATCACATCCAGACTTGCATCTGATCTATGTAGATGAAGTTTGTGGTTTATTTAAGCTTGCAGGTGTGCCCGAGGATGAGGTCAAGAAGAAGGTCTTTCCTTTATCTTTGAAGGATAAGGCGTTGACATGGTATAGTCTATGTGATGATACTTGATCATGGGACTACAATCGGTTGAAAGTGGAATTTCATCAAAAGTTCTATCCTATGCATTTAGTACATCGTGATCGAAACTATATTTACAATTTTTGGCCTCGTGACAGAGAAAGCATCGCTCAAGCTTGGGGGAGGCTTAAATCAATGTTATATTCATGCCCCAATCATGAGCTCTCGAGAGAAATTATCATTCAGAACTTCTATGCTCGGCTTTCTCATGATGATCACACCATGCTTGACACTTCTTGTACCGGTTCTTTTATGAAGAGAGATATTGACTTCAAGTGGAATTTATTGTAGAGAATTAAATGCAAGTCTGAAGATTGGGAGCTTGAAGAAGGTAAGGAGTCAGGTATGAATTTCACGTTTGATTGCGTTAAATCCTTTGTTGAGACAAATACCTTTAGTGATTTTAGCGCTAAGTATGGACTTGACTCTGAGATAGTAGCTTCATTGTGTGAATCCTTTGCTGCTCATATTGATCTCCCCAAAGAGAAGTGGTTTAAATTTCATCCTCCTTTAGAAGTCAATGTAGTTAAACCCACTCCAGTTGAAGAGAAAGTCATTGCCTATAATGATCCTGTGGTACCCAGTGCTTACATTGAGAAACCACCTTTCCCTGTTAGGATAAATGATCATTCTAAAGCTTCAACTGTGATACGTAGAGGCTATATTAGAACACCTACACCCCCTAAGAAAATTAGAGTTGAACCTAGCATTGCTATTATCAAAGATCTTCTGTCTAAGGAAGTTGAGGGACATAATATTCACTTCTGTGAAGATGCTGCTAGAATTGCTAAACCTCACGCTAGAGACAAACATAGGCATGTTGTTGGCATGCCTGTGGTTTCTGTTAAGATAGGAGATCATTGTTATCATGGCTTATGTGACTTGGGTGCTAGTGTTAGTGCAATACCTCAATCCTTATACGATGAAGTCAAAGATGAGATTGCACCTGTTGAGATAGAACCTATAGATGTCACTATTCAGCTTGCCAATAGAGATACTATCTGCCATGTGGGAATTGTTAGGGATGTTGAAGTCTTGTGTGGTAAAATGAAGTGTCCTCCTGATTTCCTCGTTCTTGCTACCGCACAAGATAGCTTTTGTCCCATCATATTTGGTAGACCTTTTCTCAATACTGTCAATGCTCATATTGACTGTGAGAAGCAAACTGTCACTGTTGGCTTTGAAGGAGTGTCACATGAGTTCAATTTCTCTAAGTTTGGTAGACAACCTCATGAAAAGGAGTTGCCTAGTAGGGATGAAACTATTGCCTTAGCCTCTATTGCCGTGCTTCCTACTGATCCCTTAGAGCAATACTTGCTTGAGCAGGAAAATGATATGCATATGGATGAAAGGGATGAGATAGATAGAGTTGTCTTAGAACAATATCCTATCCTTAAGAATAACTTGCCTGTTGAATTGCTTGGGGATCCACCCCCACCAAAGGGTGATCCTGTGTTTGAGCTTAAACAGTTGCGTGATACTCTTAAGTATGCCTATCTTGATGAAAAGGAGATATATCCTGTTATTATTAGTGCTAGCCTCTCAGAGCAGGAAGAAAAGAAGTTACTAAAAACTCCGAGGAAGCACCGTGCTGCTATTGGATATACTCTAGATGATCTTAAGGGCATTAGTCCTACCATATGCCAGCAGAAGATTAGAACTGATCCTGATTTCAAACCAGTTGCTGATCATCAAAGGAGATTAAATCCTAAGATGAAAGAAGTAGTGAGAAAAGAAATACTAAAGCTCCTAGAAGCAGGTATCATTTATCCTGTTGCTCACAGCGATTGGGTGAGTCCGGTGCATTGCGTTCCTAAGAAGGGAGGCATTACCGTTGTCCCCAATGATAAGGATAAATTGATCCCATAGAGGATTATCACTGGCTATAGGATGGTGATCGATTTTAGGAAATTGAATAAAGCCACTAGGAAAGATCATTACCCTTTGCCTTTTATCGACCAAAATGCTAGAAAGGTTGTCCAAACACACACACTTCTGCTTTCTAGACGGTTATTCTGGTTTCTCCCAAATACCAGTTGCACAATCTGATCAGGAGAAAACCACTTTCACCTGCCCTTTCGGTACCTTTACTTATAGACGTATGCCTTTTGGCTTATGTAATGCACCTGCCACCGTTCAAAGATGTATGATGGCTATATTCTCTGACTTTTGTGAAAATATTGTCGAGGTTTTCATGGATGACTTCTTCGTTTACGGGTCTTCCTTTGATGATTGCCTCAGCAACCTTGATCAAGTCTTACAGAGATGTAAAGACACCAATCTTGTCTTGAATTGGGAGAAGTGCCACTTTATGGTTAATGAAGGCATCGTCTTAGGACATAAAATTTCTGAAAGAGGTATTGAAGTCGATAAGGCTAAGGTTGATGCAATCGAGAAAATGACATACCCCACAGATATCAGAGGTATAAGAAGTTTCCTTGGTCATGCTGGTTTCTATAGAAGGTTCATTAAAGACTTCTCTAAGATTTCTAGGCCTCTTACCAATCTCTTGCAAAAGGATATACCTTTTTTATTTGACGATGATTGCGAGGAAGCCTTCGAAATACTTAAGAGGGCTTTGATAACTGCACCTATTGTTCAACCACCTAATTGGAACTTGCCTTTTGAGATCATGTGTGACGCTAGCGATTATGCTGTTGGTGCTGTTCTAGGGAAAAGTGTTGATAAGAAGTAGAATGTTATTCACTACGCTAGTAAAACTCTAAACAGTGCCCAGAGAAACTATGCCACTACGGAGAAGGAATTTTTAGCAGTCGTGTTTGCATGTGAAAAGTTTAGGTCTTACATAGTCGATTCCAAAGTCACTATTCACACTCATCATGCTGCTATTAAGTACCTCATGGAGAAGAAGGATGCTAAACCTAGACTTATCAGATGGGTTCTATTGCTACAAGAATTTGATTTGCACGTTGTCGACAGAAAGGGTGCTGATAACCCAGTAGCAGATAACTTGTCTAGGTTGGAGAACATTCTTGATGACCCACAACCTATCAATGATAGCTTTCTCAATAAGCAATTGAATGTCATCAATGCTTCACGTAGTGCATTGCTACTGCAACAAAAGACTTTCCAACGGCGCCAGAAATAGGCACATCGACGGGAGAATACTTGGCTTGATCTTTGTGCTGCGGCTACGCCTTAAGATACTTCCTAGGCAAGTCTGCAAAGGATTTCCCCCATGGCCTTGGAGCCTTGCGTTGGTGTTCCCTCGAAGCGGAAAGGGTGATGTAGAGTAGCGGTGGTAAGTATTTCCCTCAGTTTGAGAACCAAGGTATCAATCCAATGGAGGAGTATCTCAAGATCCTGCACAAACACAAAAACTTGCTCCCAACGCTATGAAGGGGTTGTCAATCCCTTATAGATTGTTTTCCAAGTGAGAACTAAAAGCAACAAAGTAACAAAGCAAAGTAAAAGCAGAGATGTAAACGATGGATGTGAATAGACCCGGGGGCCGTAGTGGTTACTAGTGGCTTCTGTCATGAAAGCAAGTAGACGGCGGGTGAACAAATTACTGTCGAGCAATTGATAGAACCGTGCAAAGTCGTGACGATATCTATGCAATGATTATTTCTATAGGCATGACGTCCAAAACAAGTAGACCGATACTATCTGCATCTACTACTATTACTCCACACGTCGACCGCTATCCAGCATGCATCTAGTGTATTAAGTCCATAAGAACAGAGTAACGCCTTAAGCAATATGACATGATGTAGAGGGATAATCTCAAACCAATGATAAAAACCCCATCTTTTTACCCTTGATGGCAACTACTTGATGTGTGCCTTGCTGCCCCTACTATCACTGGGAAAGGTCACCACATGGCAGAACCCAAAACCAAGACTCGGAGAGACTTACAAGGATATCAAATCATGCATATAAGAAATCAGCAAAGACTCAAATATATATCATAGATAATCTGATCACAAATCCACAATTCATCGGATCTCGACAAACACACCGCCAAAGAAGATTACGTCGGATAGATCTCCATGAAGATCATGGAGAACTTTGTATTGAAGATCCAAGAGAGAGAAGAAGCCATCTAGCTACTAACTACGGACCCGTAGGTCTGAAGTGAACTACTCACGAGTCATTGGAGGGGCGATGATGATGATGAAGAAGCCCTCCAACTCCAAAGTCCCCTCCGGCAGGGTGCCAGGAAGGGTCTCCAGATGAGATGTCGCGGAAACGAAAGCTTGCGGCTGCGGAAAAGTATTTTTGAGGCTCCCTTGATTTTTCGCGGAATATTTGGGAATTTATAGGCCAAAGATCTAGGTCAGGGGGCGGCCAGGGAGGCCACAAGCCTGCCCACCACCGGCTCCCCCTGGTGGCAGAGTGGGGGCTTGTGGGCTCCCTGGAGCCCACCTGGCTTGGCCCAAAGGCCCCCTGATCTTCTTCCATTCGGGAAAAAAATCATTTCGGGGTTTTTCTTCCGTTTGGACCCCGTTCCTAAATCAGATCTAAAAAGAGTCAAAAACACGGAAAAAAACAGGAACTAGCACTTGGCACTGAATTAATAAGTTAGTCCCAAAAAAGATATAAAAGGTACATAAAACAACCAATTAAGACAAGATAACAGCGTGAAACCATCAAAAATTATAGATACGTTTGAGAAGTATCAAGCATCCCCAAGCTTAACTCCTGCTCGTCCTCGAGTAGGGAAGTGATAAGAATGAAGTTTTGATGCTTTCATGCTACCTAGCATAGGTGTCCTTTGTAATTCCTCTTATGTGACGTGAATGTTCAGATCCATTAGATTCAAAACAATAGTTTTCTATTGACGTGGAAACAATAATAATTCAAGCAAACTAGCAAAGTAATCATGAACTTTCAAAATAACAAGGCCAAAAGAAAGCTATCCCTACAAAAGCATATAGTCTGGCTAGGCTCTATCATCATTGCACAATGAATTTAAATCATGCACAACCCCGATATTGGCCAAGTAATTGTTTCACACCTTTACTTTCTCAAACCTTTTCTACTCTCACGCAATACATGAGCGTGAGCCATGGTTATAACACTATAGATGGTGTGGAATGTAGTGGAGGTTGCAAGACAAAAAGTAGAAGATAGTCACATTAACTAGGCATATCAATGAGCTGTGGAGATGCTCATCAATACATATCAATGTGAATGAGTAGGGATTGCGATACAATTGATGCACTAGAGCTATGAGTATGTGAAAGCTCTTAAAGAAAACTAGTGGGTGTGCATCCAACTTGCTTGCTCACAAAGACCTAAGGCAATTTTGAGGAAGCCTATCATAGGAATATACAAGCCAAGTTATATAATGAAAATTTCCCACTAGCTATATGATGGTGACAAAACGAGAGACTCTCAATCATGAAGATCATGGTGCTTAATATGCACAAGTGTGGAAAAAGTGGTAGCATTGTCCCTTCTCTCTTTTTTCTCTCATTTTTTTTATTTTGGTGGGCTCTTTGGCCTCTTTTATTTCCTCACATGGGACAATGCTCCATTAATGATGATCATCAAACTTTCAACTCAAAACTTAAAGTAACGATGACTCTATATGGAATGCCTTCGGTACTGTACCGTGGCAATGATCTAGCATGGCATAGACATCAATGGAAACATCATGCTAGCTGTATTACAATCATGCAATGGCAATGTAGACATGGTGGCACATGTCATAGTGGTAGTTGCATGGCAACATATCTCGGAATGACTTTGAAAAAGCCATAGTAGGTAGGTATGGTGGTTGTTTTGCGGGAGGCTAATGGTGGGTTTTGTGCACCGGCGAAAGTTGCACGACACTAAGAAGATAGTGATGATGGAAGGTGAAAGTGCATATAAACCATGGACTCAACATTAGTCATGAAGAACTCATATACTTGTTGCAAAAGTTTTATTAGTAATTGAAACAAAGCATTCAACGCATACTCCTAGGGGAAGGGTTGGTAGGTATAAACCATCGCGCGATCCCGACCGCCACGCAAAGGATGACAATCAGTAGACCAATCATGCTCAGATTTCATCACATAGCGGTTCACCATACGTGCATGCTACGGGAATCACTAACTTCAACACAAGTATTTCTAGATCCACAACACCTTACTAGCATGACTTTTAATATTACCATAACCACAACTCAAAACTAATTGAGATGAATCAAACTTCTCTAACTATTCAATGCACATGAAGGTGGAAGTTTTCATATCCCTTTTGATAACTACCCCTTTTGAGACTACTTTCAAAGTATATATCAACTACCAAGAAACACACTGCTGTGCTCTAAAAGATATAAGTGAAGCACACAGAGCAAAAGTATCTAGCTCAAAAGATATAAGTGAAGCACATGTCAGCTGAATTGTCTACCAAAAGATATAAGTGAAGCTCGACAAAATCACGGTGTGTGCATGTATCTCTCTCTAGGTGTGCAGAAAGTATGATTGTGACACAACAAAAATAAAAGACTCCTATGATATAAGACGCTCCAAGCAAAAACACATAACATGTGGTGAATAAAAATATAGCCCCAAGTAACGTTATCGATGGATTGAAGACGAAAGAGGGGATGCCTTCCCGGGGCATCCCCAAGCTTAGGCTTTTAGGACATCCTTGAATCTCTTGGGGTGCCTTGGGCATCCCCAAGCTTGAGCTCTTGCCACTCTTTATCTCTTTGTCCATAATAACTTCACCCAAAACTTGAAAACTTCACAACACGAAACTTAAACAGAAACTCGTGATAACATTAGTACAAGAAAGCAAACCAGCACTTCCTTAGGTACTGTAGCAAACTTAAATTCTACTTGTGCTGATGTTGGTTTACTGTATTTTCAATCTTCCATGGCTAATACCCCCCGATACTATCCATAGTTTCATCAAAATAAGCAACCAACACAACAAAAACAGAATCTGTTAACAGCAGACCAGTCTGTAGCAATATGTATATTTCGTATACCTTTGGTACTTCAAAAATTCTGAACAATTACGACAGTCTGAAGAATTTGCGTAGCAATCAGGAGCAAAAATAATCAACTCAAAAGCTCTTACATAGAAAAAATGAAAATTCGTTTCGTGAGCATAAAGTTCCTGTCTTTTCCAGCATGACCAATCGATCATCCCCAAGACTAATCATAACGGTTTTGTTTGGCACAAACGCAAAAAGAAACACAAAAAACACAATCATAACAGAATTATGAAAGTTTGGAAAACATAAAATAGAAATAAAAAGGATAGATTCATTGGGTTGCCTCCCAACAAGTGCTTTTGTTTAACGCCCTTAGCTAGGCATTCAATGATGCTCTCACAAAAGACAAGAATTGAAACACAACGAGAGCATCATAAAGCATGTGAAAATCACATCTAAGTCTAACATACTTCCTATGCATAGACATTTTATAGGAAAACAGATTGTTAAGACAACCAATAGTTGCCATATGCAAGGAAGAATAAAGAGACAATAGCAATCTCCACAAAACGAGAGGTAATTTGGTAACATGAAAGTTTCTACCACAATATTTTCCTCTCTCATAGCAATTACATGTGGGATCATATTCAAATTCCACAATGTAGCTATCACATAGGATATTCTTTTCATGATCCATATGCATGCAAAGTTGACGCTCTTCAAAAATAGTGGGATTATCATCTAAAGTCATGACTTGTCCAAACCCACTTTCAATCTTATTGCAAATATCATATTCATCATGAGGCTTAAACAAATTTTCAAGATCATAAGAAAGATCATCACCCCAATCATGATTATTGCAACAAGTAGGGGACATAGCAAAACTAGCATCCCCAATCTTAGGGTTTTGCATATTTTTAGCATGATTTTTCACTAATAGGATTTATAGTGAAATCATTGCAATCATGCTTTTCATCCAAGGAGCCCTCGTGAATCTCTTCATGAATTTCTTCATCACAATTTTCAGATTCACGCATCTCAAGCAAAACTCCATAAAAAAATCAATTGCCCTCAACTCACTAGCAATTCGTTCCACAATAGTGGGTCTCTTAAAGAGACTAGCTAGTGGATGAGGATCCATATCAATGGATTTTTAGCAAGAAAAGATGCAAGCTAAAAGAAGGCACATGGTAACACTAGCAAACAGAAAGCGAGCAGAAGAAGCGCAAATGAAAACGACAAATGTGAAGTGGGGGAGAGGAAAACGAGAGGCAACTGGCAACAAAAGTAAATGCAAGAGAAGAGTTTGTGAGACCTACTTGGATAGATCTTGATTTCTCCTCCCCAGCAACGGCGCCAGAAATACTTATGCTACTGCAACGAAAGACCTTCCAACGGCGCCAGAAATAGGCACGTCGACGGGAGAATACTTGGCTTGATCTTTCTGCTGCAGCTACGCCTTAAGGGACTTCCTAGGAAAGTATGCAAAGGATTTCCCCCGTGGCCTTGGAGCCTTGCGTTGGTGTTCCCTCGAAGCGGAAAGGGTGATGTAGAGTAGCGGTGGTAAGTATTTCCCTCAGTTTGAGAACCAAGGTATCAATCCAATGGAGGAGTATCTCAAGATCCTGCACAAACACAAAAACTTGCTCCCAACGCTATGAAGGGGTTGTCAATCCCTTATAGATTGTTTGCCAAGTGAGAACTGAAAGCAACAAAGTAACAAAGCAAAGTAAAAGCGGAGATGTAAACGATGGATGTGAATAGACCCGGGGGTCGTAGTGTTTACTAGTGGCTTCTCTCATGAAAGCAAGTAGTCGGTGGGTGAAAAAATTACTGTCGAGCAATTGATAGAACCACGCAAAGTCGTGATGATATCTATGCAATGATTATTTCTATAGGCATCACGTCCAAAACAAGTAGACCGATACTGTCTGCATCTACTACTATTACTCCACACGTTGACCGCTATCCAGCATGCATCTAGTGTATTAAGTCCATAAGAACAGAGTAACGCCTTAAGCAAGATGGCATGATGTAGAGGGATAATCTCAAACCAATGATAATAACCCCATATTTTTACCCTTGATGGCAACTACTTGATGTGTGCCTTGCTGCCCCTACTGTTACTGGGAAAGGTCACCACATGGCAGAACCCAAAACCAAGCACTTCTCCCATTGCAAGAATCATAGATCTAGTTCGCCAAACAAAACCCAAGACTCTGAGAGACTTACAAGGATATCAAATCATGCATATGAGAAATCAGCAAAGACTCAAATATATATCATAGATAATCTGATCACAAATCCACAATTCATCGGATCTCGACAAACACACCGCCAAAGAAGATTACATCGGATAGATCTCCATGAAGATCATGGAGAACTTTGTATTGAAGATCCAAGAGAGAGAAGAAGCCATCTAGCTACTAACTACAGACCCGTAGGTCTGAAGTGAACTACTTATGAGTCATTGGAGGGGCGATGATGATGATGAAGAAGCCCTCCAACTCCAAAGTCCCCTCCGACAGGGTGCCGGGAAGGGTCTCCAGATGAGATTTCGCGAAAACGGAAGTTTGCGGTGGCGGAAAAGTATTTTCGAATCTCCCCTGATTTTTTGCGGAATATTTGGGAATTTATAGGCCAAAGATCTAGGTTAGGGGGCGGCCAGGGAGGCCACAAGCTTGCCCACCGCCGCCTCCCCCTGGTGGTGGAGTGGGGGCTTGTGGGCTCCCTGGAGCTCACCTGGCTTGGCCCAAAGCCCCGTGATCTTCTTCCATCCGGGAAAAAATCATTTCGGGGTTTTTCTTCCGTTTGGACTCCGTTCCAAAATCAGATCTGAAAAGAGTCAAAAACACGAAAAAACAGGAACTAGCACTTGGCAGTGAATTAATAAGTTATTCCCCAAAAAGATATAAAAGGTACATAAAACAACCAAAGAAGACAAGATAACAACGTGAAACCATCAAAAATTATATATACGTTTGAGACGTATCATGCACCGTGGTATGCCGATTATGCAAACTATATCGTTGCCAAATATATACCACCTAGTTTCACGTACTAGCAAAAGAAGAAATTCTTCTTTGACTTGAGACACTACTTTTGGGATGATCCTCACCTTTATAAGGAAGGAGTAGATGGCGTTATTAGACGTTGTATACCTGAACATGAACAGGGACAGATCCTATAGAAGTGTCACTCCGAGGCTTACGGAGGACACCATGCGGGAGATAGAACTGCACACAAGGTATTGCAATCAGGTTTCTATTGGCCCACTCTCTTCAAGGATGCATGTAAGTTTATCTTGTCTTGTGACGAATGTCAAAGAATAGGTAAAATTAGCAAACGTCAGAAAATGCCTATGAACTATTCACTTGTCATTGAACCATTTGATGTTTGGGGCTTTGATTATATGGGACCTTTTCCAAAATCCAACGGGTATACGCATATCTCAGTTGCTGTTGATTACGTCACCAAGTGGGTAGAAGCTATCCCCACTAGTAGTGCTGATCACAACACCTTTATCAAGATGCTGAAAGAAGTTATCTTCCCTAGATTTGGAGTCCCTAGATATCTAATGACCGACAGTGGTTCACACTTCATTCTTGGCGCTTTCCGTAAAACGCTTGCTAAGGACGATGTCAACCATAGAATTGCGTCTCCCTATCACCCTCAGTCCAGTTGTCAAGTAGAGCTAAGCAACAGATAGATTAAACTAATTCTGCAAAAGACTGTCAATAGGTCTAGAAAGAATTGGTCTAAGAAGCTCGATGATGCACTGCGGGCTTATAGAACTGCCTGTAAGAATCCCATGGGCATGTCTCCGTACAAAATGGTGTATGGGAAAGCATGTCACTTACCTCTTGAGCTTGAGCACAAAGCTTATTGGGCAATCAAAGAGCTGAACTTTGATTTCAAACTTGCCGGTGAGAAGAGGTTATTTGATATTAGCTCGCTTGATGAGTGGAGAACTCAGGCATATGAGAATGCCAAGCTTTTCAAAGAGAAGTTTAAGAGGTGGCATGATAAGAGGATACAAAAGCGTGAGTTCAATGTAGGTGATTATGTCTTGCTATATAACTCTCATTTAAGATTCTTTGCAGGCAAGCTTCTCTCTAAATGGGAAGGTCCCTATGTTGTTGAGGAAGTATATCGTTCCGGTGCTATCAAGATCAACAACACGGAAGGTAATTGTCCGAGAGTTGTAAATGGGCAGAGAATAAAGCATTATATCTCAGGTACTCCCATAAACGTTCGCCATAGGAAATTTTCTCTGTTTTGGAATATTTGAAAAAATACAAAATTTGGAATTAGTCCGGAAAGTGCGCGAGGAGGCGACAAGCCTACACGGCGCGGGCCCACCCCCTGGCCGCACCGTGAGGGCTTGTGGCCACCTCGTGCGCCTCCCGGACTCCGTTTTCGTGCACGGTACTCCTTCTGGTATGGAAAAAATCATTATATATACTTCCGATTGGTCTGACCCCTGCATCACGCAGATTTCCTCTGTTTTTCGTTTCGAGCCTATTTTCTGCCGCAGATCTAGGTCAAGATGTCTTCTCAAGAATCTGTGGGGGAGAAAAACCTCCGTCAAATCCATGGAGAAGTTCATGCTGATCTGAAAATGATGGAGGTCATGGAGGCTAAGGAGAGGCTACCTAAAGAAACCAAGGGCAAGGCTAAGGAGAAGGATGAGGCATGGGACGAAGTGCAATCTGTGCTCAACAAGGAAGAAGTTGAAGAAGTGGATTTCCTCCAACCCTACCTCCACCTACTATCTCCATCTTTGATTGAACTCCTGAGGTTTTGTGAAACAACTCGTGCTCGCAATATTTGTCTCACTCGTGAAGTTGTTTTGCTGGAGAAGCATATCACAGATCTCCAAAGTATAAATCAAAGACTGATGGCCCTCTTGGAATCAAAGGTTGCAACCACTTCACCACCTTCACCACCAAAGGAAGACAATTGAGCATTGGTATGGGCAATCCCCTTGGTTTGTGCCAAGCTTGGGGGAGTTGCCCCGGTATCGTATCACCATCACATCTTTTTGCCTTTACCTTTGTTTTAGTTTTCCTTTTCAGTTTTATTTTTTCTCTAGTAGTTTAAAAGTCTTAGTGTTTTAGTCTTGAGTTTTGCTTTGTGTCACCCCGATGTATTCTTGCTCGTGAGCCATATAATAAAGAGTGTCTTAGTTGAAGGACTTTGCCTATTGCTATGATCAAAAGAGTGAGAATAGAACAAAAGCATGAAAGATCATGTAATGATCTTATGGGAAGTGATAGCTTCACATATAAAAAGATTGAGGATTGAAACTTGTTGAGGGTAGGCAAACGTACACCTTGGTCATTCTTGCAATTAATAGGAAGTAATAAAGAAGGAGAGGTTCACATATAAATATATCATCTCTGACACCATCTATGATTGTGAACACTCACTAAACTATTACATGCCTAGAAGTAGATGTTGGACAAGGAAGACAACATAATGAATTGTGTTTTCTTGGCCCCGAACAATTTTATATGATCAGAGATCCCTTAGCATGTGACGATTTCTTCCACCTCATATCAGCCAAAACTCCCACACTAAGTAGAGATACTACTTGTGCATCCATAAACCTTCAAACCAGTTTTGCCATGAGTGTCCACCATACCTACCTATGGATTGAATAAGATCCCTCAAGTAAGTTGTCATCGGTGCAAGCAATAAAAAATGCTCTCTAATATGTATGATCTATTAGTGTGTGGAAAATAAGCTTTGTACGATCCTGTGATGAGGAAGACATAAAAGCGACAGACTACATAATAAAGTTCTTTATCACAGGAGGCAATATAAAGTGACGTTCCTCCGCACTAAGAGGACACGCATCCAAACCTCAAAAGCGCATGACAACCTCTGCTTCCCTCTGCGAAGGGCCTATCTTGTACCTTTACTTATTGCCCTTGAAAGAGTCATGATGATCTTCACCAATTCCCTATTTTGCCTTTGTCTTGGCTACCGTCACATGCTTGGGAAAGATATATATTCATATGTCAACTTGGAGGTAGGTATCCATGAATTATTATTGTTGACATTACCCTTGAGGTAAGCAGTTGGGAGGTGAAACTATAAGCCCCTATCTTTCTCTGTGTTCAACTGAAACTTTGATCTCATGAGTACCACGTGAGTTGTAGCAATTGTAGAGAACGAAAGAATGATTGAGTATGTGGATTTGCTTTACAAGATCTTACTTGACTCTTTCTGATGTTGTGAGAAATTGCAATTGCTTCAATGACTAAAGGCTATTGGTTGTTACTTCACGGTAAGATTCTTGATCCATCCTTTACTTTGTGAAGGAATTATCACTTTAGCATGAGAGATTATATGTTGGTATTGCTGTTATGATCTTGATCATGATGCATGCATGTTCGTATCTTGTTTTGTCGACACCTCTCTCCCTAAACATGTGGACATATTTATTGAGCTAGGCTTTCGCTTGAGGACAAGGGAGGTCTAAGCTTGGGGGAGTTGATACGTCCATTTTGCATCAGGTTTTCATGTTGATATTTATCGCTTCTTTGGCTGTTATTTCACTTCACGGTACTATTCTTATGCCTTTTCTCTCTTATTTTGCAAGGTTTACACGAAGAGGGAGAATACCGGCAACTAGAATTCTGATATGAAAGTGGAGCAAAGTTGAGATACCTATTCTGCACAACTCCAAACGCCGTGAAAACCAACGGATATTTGTTTCCCAATATATAAAAAATACTAGGCTGAAGAAGTGCTAGAGGGGCGCCAGGGGGTGGCCACAAGCCTGCACGGCGCGGCCACCCCGAGGCCGCGCCATGGGAGCTTGTGGGCACCTTGCTGGCCCACTTTCCCCTTCTTTTGCTATATGGAGGGTTTCGTCTATAAAAAAAATCAGACGAGAGCTTTTTCGTGGTTTCGCCGCCGCCACGAGGCGGAACTTGAGCAGAACCAATCTAGAGCTCCGGCAGGACGATCCTGCCGGGGAAACTTCCCTCCCGGAGGGGGATATCGTCGCCATCGTCATCACCAACACTCCTCTCATCGGAGGGGACTCGTCACCATCAACATCTTCATCAACATCATGTCATCTCCAAACCCTAGTTCATCTCTTGTAACCAATCTCTGTCTCGCGACTCCGATTAGTACTTGTAAGGTTGCTAGTAGTGTTGATTACTCTTTGTAGTTGATGCTAGTTGGATTATTTGGTGGAAGAGTTTATGTTCAGATCCTTGATGCTACTCATTACACCTCTGATCATAATTATGATTATGCTTTGTGAGTAGTTACTTTTGTTCCTGAGGACATGGGATAAGTCATGCTAATAATAGTCATGTGAATTTGGTATTCGTTCGGTATTTTGATATGTTGTATGTTGTTTTTCCTCTAGTGGTGTTATGTGAACGTCGATGTGACGCCCCGGTAGTTAAGCTACAATAATCACACGCTAATGGTACTATGTCATCAAGATTAACTAAGCCAAATTTCCACTTGATAAAAATCAAAGCCAATTTCAAATTTTAAAAATAAAGTCAAATTATTACTTCTTCAAACTGTAAAAGAAAAATCATGTTTGGATTAAAATTATCCACCTAGTAATTATCAAATAAGAACCAACTTTTTGCTTGGTATTTTAAATGCCCTAAAATATTGAAAACAGTCGCAAACAACGATTATTCAAGCCATTTAAATATACACACAATTTTAAATGTTTGCAAATGAGGTGAAACTTTTTGTGCCACCCCAAAGTATTGGGCTGGAATTATGTGCCAGATTTCAAGCCTGGACAAATCACATGCAAAATGCAAGGCAAGAAATAGAAAAATAAAAATGGACAAACTTACCTGTTGGACTGGGCTCTAGTGCTATAGTTTACGGCCCAACACAATACCAGGGCCTTTTCTTCAACCTGTGTACTAGGGGAAGGCACGCACATGGCGTGGCAGCCATCCATGGTGCCATGGACTAGCCTGGATGCCTGGCGGTCATCCGATACCCCCTGGCCACATACAAGGCATACCACCCCTTTCTCTCTCGAACCCTAGCACCCAATCCTCCATCGCTCACCTGGTTTGTTCGCACCTGAGATGCAGTCGCCGCTGCTACGTCGATCGCGTGGCCACCGCACTCCCCTTATCGTGCCAAGACGTCAAGGAGCACCACCATTGTCGTCTCCCTTGCCCTGGTCTAAGGGCTAGAGCAGGGACAACCCGTAGGCTCGCCATCGACCTCGTCTCTCCGTGTATATCGTCGCCCTCCGCAGTCGTTTGCCACTGGTCCGGTCCTTCCCAGGCCTCCCCGACCTGGCCATCGAGCTCTTGGTGAGCCCCCGCATCCATTCCCTCCTTTACCCCTTCGATTCGTCGCCGTTTCCTATTGTCCCCAAGCTCGACCAGAGTTCAGCTCGGCGCGCCACTAGTCGTGCCCGTCCCCACCGGCGCCTGGCCGCTCTCCCACGCGCCCCTGCTCACCCGGCCGTACCCCTACGCGCACCCGCCTGTGCGTGGCTAGGCCTTGCCGCGCCCGGCGCCGCTCGCGCCACCAGCTGCTGCTCTGCGCTGACGTCGTCCGCTGCCGCACTCCACTACCGCCTGTTGTGTTGCTGTTGCCATCGCGCGCGCGCCCGCTGACTGCCAGTGCCGCTGGCTGCTGATAGTACTGTTGCTGCTTTGCCGCTGCTGCTTGCTTTTCGCTTGGCTACTGGATGCTTGCTGCTAATATACGGTGCTGATGCCGCTGGTAGCCATAGCCATGGCCATGGCCGTGTGTCCTGTGTGTGTCTAGCGGGTGTGTGGTGGTGTGTGCAGCGTGTGGGAGTAAGTGTGTGTGTGTGGCCGACTTAGTTAGTTAGGACTAATCCTAGTTTAGCTTCATGACTAATTAACAAGGACTTATTAGTCTAAGTTAAGTGGGCCCATGTGTTTAGGTAGACTAGTTAATAAATCAGTTAGCCTAATAGCCTATGACATGTGGACCCCATGCCTCATTTGACTTGTCAAGCTTGGACTGAGTCAACCCAAGCCCATGGCCTACTGTCCTACACACTAGCTAGTACAACCCCATGCGAGAAAGATATTTCTGCATTTTGTTCAAATTAGAATAATTCCAGAATAATGCTAAAACTTTAAAAATTAATATAAAATAATCCGTAACTCGGATGATAATATTTTATACATGAAAGTTGTTCAGAAAAATCCCACGAATCCGAATACGCAGTCCGTTCGTCTGTCGCATGCTCCTATCATAACGAACATGGAACTTCTCCATCCATTTCGCATGTCCGGTAGTAGCGAGAGACCCGGGAGATATCGTGAGGTATTTTCCCGCTTCGTCTGTAACATTTAGTACTGCCTTAGGTCAACCCTAGCTCGGTGTATTACCTTGGCATGCTTTGTGGTGTGTTTGCTTGTTCTCTTATTTATTGTGTTTCCCCTTTGTTATCTTCCTTTCCGGCAGGCCCCGAGACCGATGATGATCCGGTGACCGACTACTTCCCGGTTGAGGATCCGTTTTGCCGCAGAGCAACAAGGCAAGCAAACCCCCCTTGATCATTCCTATATCGCCTATGTCTTTCTTCCTACTGCTTGCATTAGTATTTTTGCTACTGTTGTAGTTAGCTCCTATATCTGATGCATAGCCTATTTTTGATGAACTGCTACTTTCAGTCCTGTACTTTAAATCTGCTTAGTATAGGTGGAGCAGTCATCCCCTCTGACCCCGTAGTTCAGTTGCCCCGCTTGTTTTCAAATCTCGATCTCTGATCGACGAGCCAGCCTTGACACAGCACATACACCCCCTTCGTTTGTACGACGCTACAGAGATACTATCGTGTACCGAGGGTGACACCTCGCTAAGTACTCCTGATGATATCTCTATAGTATAGCTAGTCGGTCGTGGTTATCGAGGGTGATTCCTCTTTCACCATTCCCGATGACGCCTCTGTCGTGCAACCCCTCAAGTGTGGGACCCTCGAGGGTGATTCCTCTAAACCCACCTTGACGGGTACATCGTTCGGAATCCAAAGAGGGTGATACCTCGGATTCCCCCCGATGTTACAACCACACACTTACTCAACCATGTTAGTGGGATCTTCGGTGATTAGTTGTAAGACGTGTGGATTCCCGTGAGACTGTGTTGTTGGCCTATTTAAAATGTTAATGGATTTGGGTATTTGATTTGGGTTGGTCGGAGACCTTTTCGCACTAACCGGCTACGCGGGAAGAATTATGGGTACTCGGCGTCGCGGTATCACCCGAAGCTTTTCAGATGCCAGCAATGTAGTAGCGCGCGCCCGAGTGGTCCCGAGATGCATCACTCTTGTGATTAAGGGATGCTAGGACTGACGTCGGCCGCCCACGCCACGTGCAGGAGCACGAAGGGGAACTGGGCCCATGAACCCTTTGTGCTTAGGAGTTAGACCGGCGGGCTGGCCTCTCTGATTAGTCTTAGGTGGGGCTGCGACGTGTCGATATTCCAAGGCCGGGCAGGACCCAGAAAAGTATGTCCGGCCAGAGTGTTATCGAGCGTGACGGGACATGTGGTGCACCCCTGCAGGGATGAAAATTAACTATTCGGATAGCCATGTCCACGGTTACAGGACGACTTGGAGTTGTGCCCTGATCTTTTACAACTACAATTGTTACTTAACTGGATCATTAGTTTGCCTCGGGATTGCTTCCTCGCAGGGAGTCGAGGGAGGATCTTTAGGCGTGACCTCACTTTAATATTGCTGCAACAATATTACCATTATTGTTTTACCCCTGTTCTACTCTCGTCTATTGCTGCAAGACCCTGAAGATGCTAGTCTTTGATAGGACTAGGCCTTCTCTCCCTATTCTCGCATTGCTGCAGTCAGTCCACATATAACACCCCCCTTCTTTGATACTGATGCATATTTAGAATAGTTCTGATGTAAGACTTGCGAGTACTTTGGATGAGTACTCACCGCTGCTTTGCTCTCCCCTTGTCCCCTTGATCCGTTTGCTGCGACCAGATGATGGAGCCCAGGAGATGGAGGTCCCCGCCGACGACGAGTGCTACCTCGACGGTGCCTACTACTACCTGGAGGCCGCAGATGATCAGGAGTAGTTAGAAGGTTCCCATGCAGGAGGCCTCGCCTCGTTCGATCGTTGTATCTTTTGTGCTAGCCTTCTCTAAGGCACCCCATGTTTTATGTCTGTACTCAGATATTTGTTGCTTCCGCTGACTCGTGTGTTTATCGAGCTTTCGTATTCTAGCCCTCGAGGCCCCTGGCTTGTAATATGAAGCTGATGTTATTTTATTTGTGTCTAGAGTTGTGTTGTGATATCTTCCCATGAGTCCTTGAGTTTGATCGTACGCATTTGCGTGTATGATTAGTGTACGATTAAACCGAGGGCGTCACAAGTTGGTGTCAGAGCCGACTGCCTATAGGTAGCCCCCTTTCCAACTCCTTGGCCGAAGCTGAGTCTAGTGTTTGAAAAACTTTACTAACACTGATGTTGTGGCTTACGGGCCCACATCTCAATTGGGTGGTATTAGTATCTTTTACTCCTTTCCTATACTCTGGGCTCTACTCTCTCTTCTCTTTCGGGTTAAAGGTTTTACTAACTCTAACATTAGGTCATCGTAAGCACATCTATCCGGAGAGCCCCGTATTCAAGACGATGGCTTTATCCGTCAAGAGAGCTGCAGATACTCTCTGATGTTTCTATCGAGAACTTGTGCCCATCGCTCTTGCGACTTCCTTTCCTCCGTCTACCACTACGGATGATTACATACATATGTCGTTCATACTTTCTTCTCCAATTGCTCTTGTTTTACGAGATGCAATGAATTACCTTATCGGGGATTCGTCCGTCTTTAGTTGTCATGGGTTTCGATAGCTCTTTGAATTACTATTCGGTCTTCCGAAATCCTCCGTAGCCAAATGTTCATGACCTTTCTCACCTTCTTGCATTATGGTTAAATCCCATATGTCTAGCAGAATTCATTAAAATCCTTTGTGATTTTCCTATGATCTTACTGATTCTACCTTTCTGTGAATACACACAATCATCCGTTGTAACTCATAAATTATCTACCGGCTTAGACGTCCTTCCAGACCGAGCTGGTTCTCGACAAATCAATTTTTGGTTGGTTGTCCTTCTAAGACCATTCAACTTACTGGTATTTTGATCGGAGCATCTGATTATGATACGCCAACCTGGAAATCATAATTCCTTTGGTGATTAAGTATCGATATTTTTCAGATGTTCTATAACCCGATGCATTGCGTCATATCCCCCTCTGATTGAGTACCGATACTCACATCAGGTCTTTTGTGTACTACCAGACTCATTCTGGGTTATTATCCGATGGCATCCCTTTGCATTCAAAAATTCTTGTGATAGTGTTCCACTGATACATAATGTCATTGGTAAATCGTGTCTTCTCCCTTTGATAAGTTGTACCATACGATTTGTCAACCATGCCCTTCAAGCATGTGTTAATTACTCTTGGAGTTTGTGGTATATGTTCCTAAGATGCCCCGATGGGTTGAACCTATGCCTTCCTAAATCAATATGACCCGAATAGTTTTATCGAGTCTTACTCTTCTGATGTTATGTCGGTTATTCTTTCAAAGCTACAACCGATCAAAGGCGAGGAATAAATGGCAGGTGATGCATTGATGAAGTGGGAGTCGATCTTGAACTTTGTGTTCATGCCCATGGAAACGACGTTGATCCTATCAAACTTCTCGTATCAATAATCATTCATTCTATGGTTTAAATTTGGTATCTGTGATCTTGTCCTTTGCAATCGTGGTTCCGACCATGTTGTCCTACCTTGATTTGATTCTCAGACGAGTTAAAGTACTTGTCTTCTTCAGATCAATATATCGGTCCAAGCCTTGATGTTGATCTACCTCCGAGTATTAATCCTTGTAGCTCGAGGATATCACGGAGCTATATAAGTTCTTGTGAGCTCCTTATCAACTATGATATTTTCATTAATTCCAGTTTCCTCGTGTTTGAGTTGTTGGACATGCGAGTACATCGATAACTGAATCGAGTATGCATTGCGATTCAACAACTCTTAGTAATATTCCTTGCTTATAAGTTTGAACTTGATCATGTCTTTCCAAGTTGTTAAGCTACATCATCATCATCATGTTGGAGCTCGACCATGCTATCTATACCCTTCATCCCTGGACCACAATTCCAACTGTGCATTAAGCTTGCATCAAGCTTTCCACATCATGTTGGTTGTCTTGAAAGGCAATCTCAATTCTAAGCTAGCAGTCTTATCTATGTTTCCGACAACCTCTTGCTTCATCATTCCCTTGCTTGATGTCATCGCTAAATGATTACATCTTCATGAAGTTTCTCGACAAATGTGTCGTGATCATCATCAGCATTCTGAGCTCTTGCAGGGTATCCATCGAATGCATGTTGAAAAATACCATCCTTACCCCTCGATGATTGTATTATCATCGACATCATTGTTTACCTTCCCTCCAACACAAACGTGTTCATGTTTTGTGTTGTCCCTTAAGTCCCTTGCTATTCAACTTACGTTATCTTCTACCTTGGAGTATCACTATCTTTTCTGTCAAGAATGTTGTGAGCATCATTGCACCTCTTAAGAATTCTTGATATAGTGATACTTCTCGACATCACCATTCATTTCTTGGTCCCGTGTTGTTTCAAACCGGAATACCAACAAGTGAACTCTGATGTGTGATTCCAATACTTCTGGCAACCCTGTTGCCTTGAGGTTGGCAATTGATTGTTTCATTCTTAGTGAGTGGGGTTTTGACTCATCATTTTTTTGACATTGGTTGTGCTACTCCGTCCGTATTAACGAGTGCACCCTTCGACCAATGTTTAAGTTGTTGTTGTTCCCTCGAGCATACAACATTATACCATTTGATTTGACAAATGCTATCTCCTTGATATTATAATTTTGGAAATTCATCCCTGTCAAAATCTTGAAAGGATTGATGCTGAGCACATCGACCACACCCTCAACATATTCATGGTTCACGGTGAAGCCCTTGAAAGCTTGATCTTTGTGCCTAGCTTGTGAAGAATATGTTTGATAGAAGAAGTGTATTTCCCCAAATTTCACGTGCAATATTTCCGCCGTGAATATGTGGAAGTTTTGTTTCGCTGCTTCTCGGGAAGTACCAAATCATTCACGCATGTGCGAAGTGTTATATGTTATATGTTTTGAAGATTTGTTATCTTCACTTCATATAATTTCTCCTAGCACGCGAAGCCACTGACTGATTTGATCAAGGAAAAGAAATTCCTTCATAAGAGCTAATTCAGACTTAACCATGGTCCTTGGTATCTTTGGTGGTAGTTCTCAAAATGGAACTTAGTTGCATTGAGTTATAAGAATTCCACGTGGGCACAACTATTTTGACATGGTGTTCATGTGTCTTACGATCCAACTCTTGGTCCAAGGATTGCTTGCGTAGTTCATGTCCTGAGAATCCCACATCATGATCTTCTCTTCTCAGGCATCTTCAGTCTAAGGTATCCTAACACCAATCAGATCTGAACCTCGGGCAGATATGATGGTTGGAACATTTTCCACTAATTATAACTTTGGTCTTATGTAACCCGGTACGGTGATGTCTTGTCTGGCACACCGGGCTGAAGGACCTATTGTTATAAATTCTCCCATATGTAAGATTCACCATCCTTTCATGCGGAAACTATATGACTTATTTCATAAGTTGTTCCTCATGGATCCTCTTCGTATACCCATAGGTCCGACCTTTATCTAATGACCATGTCGATGCTACCCCGAAGCAGGGATGTGGTAGTTCAAAATTCAACAGGTACATTGGAAGCGCAGTTGTAAATTGTTCGTGATCAATTATCCAAACCATGTGGTATGGGTAAATATCATGATTCCTCTTGCCTCTTTATCCAGGCACTAAATGACCTATCATGTATACCATACTCTATGTTTTCCTCGGGAATGGTATACCCTAATACTTGTGTGTGAACACATTTTGCCTTCCCATTGATCTGTTTGACCTTTCTTGTGGCATAACTTATGTAAGCAGTGTTAATTCCCTACTTAGGTAAAGTTCTCGGTATACAACTCTGTCAGTAAGACCCTGTTACTATTGTGGGTAACATTCCGGTAGCCGCCGGTGGACGAGAGCCTTGCCTATTCGTCCGCCTCGTTTCAACGAGCAGGAAAAATGGTTCTATTCGTCCCCCGCCCTAGGTACCGACATTGTTGCCAACATAACTGACATGCTATCCTCTGACATGTCTTGCTACCAAGACCGTATAATATGTCACCCCTCTGCCTACTCCCGGCCCACATGGTGGACCCATATCCCAAAGTTCCACAGGATTGAAACCTGACTCTCCTGTACATCTTTGACTCCAAAGTATCCTTTACACTTGGCTTTGTTTGGATCCAGGGCCACCGTTCAATGGACCGATCACTCTTCGGTCCGGATATTATACAACATGCCGAACATCTAGTCGGCATTATTCATGACAATCTGTAGGCTGCTTAGTCTCGTCAGAAGAGTCAGTATGACCGTCGTCATCAAGATATGGTCTAGCAACCTGACAAAAAGGCTTATCTTCGTATCACACCAATGAGAGGTGCACACCATTTTGGGATCAAGGGCATGTTAGCTCCTCGCTATATTGGTCCTTTGACTATTCTCGAAAGGCATGGAAGAGTGGCTTATCAATTGGAACTGCCGGCGAACATTTCTCAGGTTCATGATGTCTTCCATGTTTCTCAGCTCCGCCGCTGCTTCAAGGATCCGATTCGAGCAGTGGATCATGATATGCTTGAGCTGCAACAAGACCTCTCTTATAAAGACCATCTGGTCCACATTATTGATCAGGCTGAACGTCAGACTCATCACAAAGTCACCAAGTTCTTTAAGGTGCAGTGCTCAAATCGTTCTGAAGATGAAGCCACTTTGGAACGCGAGGATCATCTTCGCGATGAATACCCCGAGCTCTTTCCTTCTACCTCTGAATTCTCGGGACGAGAATTTCTTTTAGTGGTGGAGAGTTGTGATGCCCCGGTAGTTAAGCTACAATAATCAGACGCTAATGGTACTATGTCATCAAGATTAACTAAGCCAAATTTCCACTTGATAAAAATCAAAGCCAATTTCAAATTTTAAAAATAAAGTCAAATTATTACTTCTTCAAACTGTAAAAGAAAAATCATGTTTGGATTAAAGTTATACACCTAGTAATTATCAAATAAGAACCCACTTTTTGCTTGGTATTTTAAATGCCCTAAAATATTGAAAACAATGGCAAACAACGATTATTCAAGCCATTTAAATATACACACAATTTTAAATGTTTGCAAATGAGGTGAAACTTTTTGTGCCACCCCAAAGTATTGGGCTGGAATTATGTGCCAGATTTCAAGCCTGGACAAATCACACGCAAAATGCAAGGCAAGAAATAGAAAAAGAAAAATGGACAAACTTACCTGTTGGACTGGGCTCTAGTGCTATAGTTTACGGCCCAACACAATACCAGGGCCTTTTCTTCAACCTGTGTACTAGGGGAAGGCACGCACATGGCGTGGCAGCCATCCACGGTGCCATGGACGAGCCTGGATGCCTGGTGGCCATCCGATACCCCCTGGCCACATACAAGGCATACCACCCCTTTCTCTCTCGAACCCTAGCACCCAATCCTCCCTCGCTCACCTGGTTTGTTCGCACCTGAGATGCAGTCGCCGCTGCTTCGTCGATCCCGTGGCCACCGCACTCCCCTCATCGTGCCAAGACGTCAAGGAGCACCACCATCGTCGTCTCCCTTGCCCTCGTCTAAGGGCTCGAGCAGGGACAACCCGTAGGCTCGCCATCGACCTCGTCTCTCCGTGTATATCATCGCCCTCCGCAGTCGTTTGCCACTGGTCCGGTCCGTCCCGGGCCTCCCCGACCTGGCCATCGAGCTCTTGGTGAGCCCCCGCATCCATTCCCTCCTTTACCCCTTTGATTCGTCGCCGTTTTCTGTTGTCCCCGAGCTCGACCGGAGTTCAGCTCGGCGCGCCACTAGTCGTGCCCGTCCCCACCGGCGCCTGGCCGCTCTCCCACGCGCCCCTGCTCACCCGGCCGTACCCCTACGCGCACCCACCTGTGCGTGGCTAGGCCTTGCCGCGCCCGGCGCCGCTCGCGCCACCCGCTGCTGATCTGCGCTGACGTCGTCCGCTGCCGCGCTCCACTACCGCCTGTTGTGTTGCTGCTGCCGTCACGCGCGCGCCCGCTGACTGCCAGTGCCGCTGGCTGCTGATAGTACTGTTGCTGCTTTGCCGCCGCTGCTTGCTTTTCGCTTGGCTACTGGATGCTTGCTGCTACTGTACGGTGCTGATGCCGCTGGTAGCCATAGCCATGGCCATGGCCGTGTGTCCTATGTGTGTCTAGCGGGTGTGTGGTGGTGTGTGCAGCGTGTGGGAGTAAGTGTGTGTGTGTGGCCGACTTAGTTAGTTAGGACTAATCCAAGTTTAGCTTCATGACTAATTAACAGGGTCTTATTAGTCTAAGTTAAGTGGGCCCATGTGTTTAGGTAGACTAGTTAATAAATCAGTTAGCCTAATAGCCTATGACATGTGGACCCCATGCCTCATTTGACTTGTCAAGCTTGGACTGAGTCAACCCAAGCCCATGGCCTACTGTCCTACACACTAGCTAGTACAACCCCATGCGAGAAAGATATTTCTGCATTTTTTTTCAAATTAGAATAATTCCAGAATAACGCTAAAACTTTAAAAATTAATATAAAATAATCCGTAACTCGGATGATAATATTTTATACATGAAAGTTGTTCAAAAAAATCCCACGAATCCGAATACGCAGTCCGTTCGTCTGTCGCATGCTCCTATCATAACAAACATGGAACTTTTCCATCCATTTCGCCTGTCCGGTAGTAGCGAGAGACCCGGGAGATATCGTGAGATATTTTCCCGCTTCGTCTGTAACATATAGTACTGCCTTAGGTCAACCCTAGCTCGGTGTATTACCTTGGCATGCTTTGTGGTGTGTTTGCTTGTTCTCTTATTTATTGTGTTTCCCCTTCGTTATCTTCCTTTCCGGTAGGCCCCGAGACGGATGATGATCCGGTGATCGACTACTTCCCGGTCGAGGATCCGTTTTGCAGCAGAGCAACAAGGCAAGAAACCCCCCATGATCATTCCTATATCGCCTATGTCTTTCTTCCTACTGCTTGCATTAGTATTTTTGCTACTATTGTAGTTAGCTCCTATATCTGATGCATAGCCTATTTTGGATGAACTGCTACTTTCAGTCCTGTACTTTAAATCTTCTTAGTATAGGTGGAGCAGTCATCCCCTCTGACCCCGTAGTTCAGTTGCCCCGCTTGTTTTCAAATCTCGATCTCTGATCGACGAGCCAGCCCTGACACAACACATACACCCCCTTCGTTTGTACGAGCTACAGAGATACTATCGAGTACCGAGGGTGACACCTCGCTAAGTACTCCTGATGATATCTCTGTAGTATAGCTAGTCGGTCGTGGTTATCGAGGGTGATTCCTCTTTCACCATTCCCGATGACGCCTCTATCGTGCAACCCCTCAAGTGTGGGACCCTCGAGGGTGATTCCTCTAAACCCACCTTGACGGGTACATCGTTCAGAATCCAAAGAGGGTGATACCTCGGATTCCCCCCGATGTTACAACCACACAGTTACTCGACCATGTTACTGGGATCTTTGGTGATTAGTTGTAAGACGGGTGGATTCCCGTGAGACTGTGTTGTTGGCCTATTTAAAATGTTAATGGATTTGGGTATTTGATCTGGGTTGGTCGGAGACATTTTCGCACTAACCGGCTACGCGGGAAGAATTATGGGTACTCGGCGTCGCGGTATCAGCCGAAGCTTTTCAGATGCCAGTAATGTAGCGGCGCGCGCCCGAGTGGTCCCGAGATGCATCGCTCTTGTGATTAAGGGATGTTAGGACTAACGTCGGCCGCCCACGCCACGTGTAGGAGCGCGAAGGGGAACTGGGCCCACGAACCCTTTGTGCTTAGGAGTTAGACCGGCGGGCTGGCCTCTCTGAGTAGTCTTAGGTGGGGCTGCGACGTGTCGATATTCCAAGGCCGGGCAGGACCCAGAAAAGTATGTCCGGCCAGAGTGTTATCGAGCGTGACGGGACATGTGGTGCACCCCTGCAGGGATTAAAATTAACTATTCGGATAGCCGTGTCCACGGTTACACGACGACTTGGAGTTGTGCCCCGATCTTTTACAACTACAATTGTTACTTAACTGGATCATTAGTTTGCCTCGGGATTGCTTCCTCGCAGGGAGTCGAGGGAGGATCTTTAGGCGTGACCTCACTTTAATATTGCTGCAACAATATGACTATTATTGTTTTACCCCTGTTCTACTCTCGTCTATTGCTGCAAGACCCTGAAGATGCTAGTCTTTGATAGGACTAGGCCTTCTCTCCCTATTCTCACATTGTTGTAGTCAGTCCACATATAACACCCCCTTCTTTGATACTGATGCATATTTAGAATAGTTCTGATCTAAGACTTGCGAGTACTTTGGATGAGTACTCACCGCTGCTTTGCTCCCCCCTTGTCCCCTTGATCCGTTTGCTGCGACCAGATGATGGAGCCCAGGAGATGGAGGTCCCCGTCGACGACAAGTGCTACCTTGACGGTGCCTACTACTACGTGGAGGCCGCAGATGATCAGGAGTAGTTAGAAGGTTCCCAGGCAGGAGGCCTCGCCTCGTTCGATCGTTGTATCTTTTGTGCTAGCCTTCTCTAAGGCACCCCATGTTTTATGTCTTTACTCAGATATTTGTTGCTTCCGCTGACTCGTGTGTTTATCGAGCTTTCGTATTCTAGCCCTCGAGGCCCCTGGCTTGTAATATGAAGCTGATGTTTTTTTATTTGTGTCTAGAGTTGTGTTGTGATATCTTTCCGTGAGTCCTTGAGTTTGATCGTACGCATTTGCGTGTATGATTAGCGTACGATTAAACCGAGGGCGTCACAGTCGACTACATAACACTTCACCATTATTTGGGCCTAGAGGAAGGCATTGGGAAGTAGTAAGTAGATGATGGGTTGCTAGAGTGACAAAAGCTTAAACCGTAGTTTATGCGTTGCTTCGTAAGGGGCTGATTTGGATCCACTAGTTTAATGCTATGGTTAGACTTTGTCTTAATTCTTCTTTCGTAGTTGCGGATGCTTGCGAGAGGGGTTAATCATAAGTGGGATGCTTGTCCAAGTAAGGGCAGTACCCAAGTGTTGGTCCACCCACATATCAAACTATCAAAGTAACGAAAGCGAATCATATGAACATGATGAAACTAGCATGACAGAAATTCCCGTGTGTCCTCGGGAGTGTTTTTCCTCCTATAAGACTTTGTCCAGGCTTGTCCCTTGCTACAAAAGGGATTGGGCCACTTTGCTGCACCGTTGCTACTTTTGTTACTTGTTGCTCGCTACGAATCATCTCACCACACAATCACTTGTTACCGACAATTTCAGTGCTTGCAGATATTTCCTCACTGAAAACCACTTGTCAGATCCTTCTGCTCCTCGTTGGGTTCGACACTCTTACTTATCGAAAGGACTATGATTGATCCCCTACACTTGTGGGTCATCAAACCTCCTCTACGCTAGGTTTTGCGCCTATATATTCCCTAAAATCCGAGAAAAAATGAGGAGATCATCGAAAGTACTTTTCCGCCGCCGCAAGCTTCTATCTCCGCAAGATCCCATCTGGGGCATGTTCTGGTGCCCTGCCGGAGGGGGGGATTCGGATACGGAGGGCTTCTTCATCAACACCATGACCTCTCCGATGATGCGTGAGTAGTTCACCATAGACCTACGGGTCCATAGATAGTAGCTAGATGGCTTCTTATCTCTCTTGGATCTTCAATACAAAGTTGTCCATGATCTTCATGGAGATCTATCTGATGTAATCTTCTTTTGCGGAGTGTTTGTCGAGATCCGATGAATTGTGGATTTATGATCAAATTATCTATGAATCTTATTTGAGTTTCTTCTGATCTCTCTTATGCATGATTTCATATCCTTGTAATTCTCTTCGAGTTGTGGGTTTTGTTTGGCCAACTAGATCTATGATTCTTGCAATGGGAGAAGTGCTTGGTTTTGGCTTCATACCGTGCGGTGACCTCACCCAGTGACATAAGGGGTAGCAAGGCACGTATCGTGTTATTGCCATCAAGGGTAAAAAGATGGGGTTTTCATCATTGGTTTGAGATTATCCCTCTACATCATGTCATCTTGCTTAAGGCGTTACTCTGTTCGTCATGAACTCAATACACTAGATGCATGCTAGATAGCGGTCGATTGGTGGAGTAATAGTAGTAGATGCAGAAAGTATCGGTCTACTTGTCTCAGACGGATGCCTATATGTATGATCATTGCCTTAGATATCATCATGACTTTGCGCGGTTCTATCAATTGCTCGACAGTAATTTGTTCACCCACCGTAATACTTGCTATTCTGAAAGAAGCCTCTAGTGAACACTATGGCCCTGTGGTCTACTCCACACTATATTTTCAGCCTTACACTTTTTCTTCATTGCAGTTTCCGCATTCAGATCTCACTTTGCAATCAATCTTGAAGGGATTGACAACCCCTTTAAAGCATTGGGTGCAAACTCGTTTGTGTTTGCGCAGGTACTGTGGACTTGACGAGATTCTCGTACTGGATTGATACCTTGGTTCTCAAACCGAGGGAAATACTTACTGCTCCTGTGTTGCATCACCCTTTCCTCTTCAAGGGAAAAACCAATGCAAGCAAGTCTCCGTCAACGTGTCAATTTCTGGCAAAGTAGCGGAAGGACTTTTGTTGCCGTAGCAAGAACCAAAGTGAAACTTTCATAAAGTATACTATGATATTCTTAGTATAGTTGCTCAAAACTATTGCAATGACACTCGTAGCACATAATGGTATCGGAGTAAGTAACATATAAAAACTAACACTAGATAAGGATAGATCGACAAAAGCTAACCATGAGAGGAAATACGAAAGGATTAATGGCACACACACAACAAAGACGACTAAGAACATATATAGTGCTAATACATGATCATTGAAAGCATTCATAACACATAGCACTTTAAGTAAACTACTCAAGGTATTGTAGTAGAATTAAAATGAACAAGTGATGCTCAATGGTGACACGGGATTTGATTGACAAGTTCGCTCGGCTACAAAAGAGCTATGTCTAGTTGGAGGGACTTGTGATTGAACACAAGAACAAACCTCTCCCCATCCTATTCTCCCTTCAACCTTAAGCTGATTAGATTTTTTGAATTCACTCAGGGGTAGTTACTTGTCGGCAATCTCCAAACCTTCGAGAGACATCTTCGCAAATCACAATTACTCTTGGTTGCTGAAGATATTGCTTCATGAAGACAATTACTCTTTGACACACAAGTTGACACCTATCCGTCTAGAGAGTGTGCAACTTTTAATAGTAATAGGTACAAGAACTCTAACTCATATATTCTTTGATGCTCAACCATTGTCTAAGTTTCAGCTCTAGATTTTCTCTTAATGGATCTTAAACTCAAATCTCTGGAGAGGAGTGCTCAACAATCTTCTTAAAATATCAAGCGGAGCAACCAACAATCAATGTTGGAGCAGGGTCACTATTTATAGCTGCAACCTTTACACATGGGGAATGACCATTATGGCACGAAGCCTGCCTGACCAATGGCCAACCGATACGTTGTTAGCAGTCGGATTTTGAGCACAATGGTAACGTTCCTTGCACAACAACTAATGCTAACTCCTTGATCCGAATCAAATCTCTCACAGCAAAGAAGAACCGCTTCTATTGCTCACAAGTATTTATTCGGAATGAGATACGTCTCCAACGTATCGATAATTTATGAAGTATTCATGCCATATTTTCCTATGTTATAATATTTTTATATGTTTTTGATGCACTTTTTATAATTTATTTAGAACTAACCTGGACTGGCGCTATTTTCAGCAAAATTATCGTCGTGTTGTTTTTATGCAGAAAATAGAAGTTCTCGGAGTCGCCCAAAACTTTTTTATGATTTTTTCTAGGGAAAATAAGAAATACCAGAGCGTAGAACCACTAGAGGGGAGCCACCTATGGGCCGCGAGGCAATAGGGCGCAGACACCCCCTAGGGGCGCCCTATTGTGTGGTGGGGCCCACGTGGCTCCATTGGCGTGTTCCAACGCTGAAAATTCTATATATACAGGAACCTCTGAAAGTAAGTCGAGAACTTCCGCTCCGTCGTCGCAACTCTTTATATCAAAAAAACCATCTAGGCCTTTCCAGTATCCTGTCGGAGAGGAGAAATCATCACCGGTAGCCATCTTCATCATCCGACGGAGGCCATTACAAGGAGGGAGTAGTTCACCCTCGGGGCTGGGGGTATGTACCAGTAGCTATGTGTCTGATATCTCTCGCTCTCTCGTGTTCTTAAGATGTCCCGATCTTGACGTATCACGGGCTTTGTCAATATAGTTGGATCATATGGTGTTTGTCCCTTGTTATCTTGTTGTGATGAATTGAATCCTTCCCTTTGAGATCTTGTTATGTTTGATTGAATATTGTATTTGAGAACACTTGGTGTATGTCTTGCATGTGGATACCCAAGGTGACAATGGGGTATTATATTGATTCACTTGATATATGTTATGGCATCAACTTACGAATTTCGGTGACCTTGGGGATCTATGCATAGGGGTTGATTGCATGTTTTGATACTACATTCTCTAATAGAAATCTTGGGGTACTATTTGAAGTTCTTTGTGTTGGATTGAATATGATGAATCTGAAATTGATTGATGCATGTCGTATAATTAACCCACGGATACTTGAGATCACATTGGAGTATCTATGTGACTTTAGGGTTGATTGATATGTATCATAGGTGTTATTTTACTACGAACTCTAGGGCTGTTTGTGACACTTATAGAAATAGCTCAATAGATTGATCGGAAATAATAACTTTGAGGTGGTTCGCTGCCTACAACAACTTCTTATTATGTTCTCCACTAATAGGAACTTTGAAGTGATTCTTTTTGTTGCATGTTGATGGATGACCATATGAGTTTACTATGTCATCATTGTTGAGAGGTTGCACTAGTGAAAGTATGAACCCTAGGAATTTTTTCCCAACATTAATATGCAGTTTTTCTCGTTTTTTTCCACTTGCTACCTTGTTGTTTTATAATTTCAGATTATAAAACTCTGCACTTGGAGGCCAACCAACGTCTACAAGAATAAAGTTGGGTAGTAGACATCAAGATCTTTTCTGGTGTCGTTGCGGTAGAGGTGAGTACTTGAAGGTATATCTATAGATCTTGCAATTAAATATTTTAGTTTCTTGTTTTTCACTAGTTTGGTTTTGTAAAAGAAAACTACAAAAAAAGGAATTTAGGTTGATTCAATTGCTTTGCCTTTTTAATGTCTTTCGTGAAATGATGGTTTGGAAAATTGTGCTCAATTGATAGAGGAAGAATTTATAAAAATGCTTAATGTGAATTCCTTGAATGATGAGCATGATAATAATATTGTTAGTATGAATTCTCTAAATATCCATGATGCTAATGATGATTGCACTAGTCATGATAAAAATATTTCCTATAAGCATGTTGATTTTTGTGGAGTGAATAAAATTTGTAAAGACATGCCATATAGGGATGATAGATTTTGTAGGAAGCACAAACAAGATCAAACTAATTGGTGGCTTAAAGTGATAGATGAATTTGCCACAATATTATGCTCTCTTCATCCCATTACTTGTGAACTTTGCAATAGGGTTGGTCGTCTTAATTTCCAATGCATGATTTTTATGATCAGACCGTTTCCAAATATTGTGATAATTTGATCTCCAGTGAACTCTACAATGAACTTTGTTTATTTTTGGGTTGTGAAGAATTGTCACATAAAAATGATTTGTTTGATATATTCCTTTTCACTAATGATAATGAAACTAATCTACAAGAAATCTTATATTTTCCATAGTAAATTGCAATGAGAATTCTTATATTGTCAATTACAGAGAGTCGGGAAAACCAATAGAATACAAAAGGAATAGTAATGAAAGGGTAAAGGTATCCCACTACCCTCCTATTGTTTCTCCTAATGAATTAGGTTTCAAGGAGGAGCTTTCCATAGAACCAATCTCTTCAATAAGAAGCTCGAAAAAATTACTTAAACCCACACAAAATATAGTAAATAATAATAAGAAGAATAGAATAAAAAGTAAAGGTAAATAGTTATCCTTCTCAAATAATGTTGCTCCTATCATTGTTGAGAATGAGTACAAAAGTAGTGTGGACGATCATACAATTGATGATTATTTTGTTATGCCTACCACTTGTTGTGATGAGGATGATTGGGAAGATAATGATAGACCTTATAATATTGAAAATATTTTTGGCACCAACTTGGAAAATTATGATGATAAGAATTGTTATACTATTGATACCATCCTTACTATTGATTATAAGAGTAATTATGCTAATGATATGCAAACCAACAAGCTTGGGGATGCTATGCTTAATGAAGATGATCTTTTTAGTCCCCTACTTCGAATGATTAAATTTATATGATGATTGCATGCCTCCTATTTATAATGATTGCAATTTTAATGAAAGTGGGTTTGGAGAGTGTCAACATTAAGTGATTTTTATCCCACTACTTTGGAGGTTGTTGAATCTTATTATAATTATAAAAGCGGATTTGGAGAGGTCATGACATTTTTAGTAATGATTCATCTATCTTGGAAGACGTTTCAATTGATTATGATGAGAACAAAAGTTGCTACTTACGATGACTATTGTGATGATACTTATGTTATAAAAAGTAGTGGTGATTATTATTATAAAACTTGTCATAATTATGAATATACTTTTTCTGAACATTACTCTTTTTAATGTGGAAACATTTTATAGTATTCAAGTTTCATATGATACTCCCATTATTATGTATGAGAAGCTTGCCTATGGGGAGAGTAATAAATATTTATGCTTGTGGATCATGAATATTATGCTTTATGTGATAGTTATATTATTGAATTCCTTCATGATGCTACTGAAAAATCTTATGAGGGAGGAACATATTCTTGTAGGTGTTGCAATAATATCAAGTTTCCTTCCTATGTGTTCAAAGTTCTGAAGTCATGCTTGTTTTGCCTTCCTATGCAAGTTAATTCTTACTAGAGTAAATTATGTCTTGCAAAATCCCTATGCATAGGAAGCGGGTTAGACTTAAATGTGTTTGTAATGTGATTCATGATCCTCTCTTGCATGTTTCAGTTACTACTTTTTATGTGAGTATCATTGAAATCATCATGCCTAGCTAAAAGGCATCAAAGAAAAGCGTTTGTTGGGAGACAACCCAATACTTGTACTTACTATTTTTGTGTGTTCACATGATTAAGCTACTGTAGTAATCACATTTCGTGTCTTTTATTTTAATAATGTGCAAAGTAAAGCCTTTGGGATAGTGTGGATACTTGTTTGTTTGATTCTCTGCAAGAACATAAACTTTTACGTCTAGTTAAGAATTTCTCTGATTTTACTGGAGCATCAAAAAATTCTGAAATGTTTACACCGTTTTTATATGCAAATTATCTGATTTCCTACTTTTTCCAAATCTTTGGAGTGAGGGAAGTATGGTGTTCATTGAGATCTTCACAAACTATTGTGTTTTTGACAGATTCTGTTTTTCATGCATAGTTTGTTTGTTTTAGTGTTTCCATAGCTTATATTTAGTGATATAAATTATGTGAATGATAGAATACAGTAGGTATTATGTAATAACAATTATAAATCTTGTACTGACAGTACCTAAGTGAATGATCTATCTTATTACGCTAACCCATCTCACGAAGTTTCGTAAAGTTTTGTGTGATTGAAGTTTTCAAGTTTTGGGTGAGATGCCGCTAGGAGAATAAGAAGCGGAAATAACCTAATATTGGGTATTACCAAGGCACCCACAAGTTAATATCCAAGGAATACTCAAGCTCCTAAGCTTGGGGATGCCTCGCAAGGCATCCCCTCTTTCATCTCCCACATTATCGGTATATCTTACTTGGAGCTATATTTTTATTCGTCACATGATATGTGTTTTGCTTGGAGCATCATTTTCTTTTGTCATTATCCGTTATATATTATTTATAATCTCGTTTTCAATATAAAGTTCCAATAATTTCCTTTAAAATGCTTAAATTGCATGTATGATGTGTGTTGTGTAAAAACAAAACTTTTGTTGAAGTATTTGAATTATCAAATTTTACTAGAACATGGAAAGTTTTTGAAATTTTTGGAAAATACTTTCATACCAATTCTTTATCCATTCCTAAATTTGCAGAATTTTTGGAGTCACATAAGTACACTTTTTGAATTAATTGCTACAGACTGTCCTCTTTAGACACGTTGTTATCATAGTTTTGTTATCTATTTATCATATAGTTTCCATGGCCTATATTGGTAGATATAATTGTGGAAATCATATTAAGTAGTAAATAATGTTTTAAAGTTATTATGCAACTTGTCTAAGCAGCACATAAAGTGTTGATTTATTCTTCAGTGCTTTGACCTATCTCACGAGTGATAACCCACAAGTATAGGGGATCACAACAGTTTTCGAGGGTAGAGTATTCAACCCAAATTTGTTGATTCGACACAAGGGGAAGCCAAAGAATATTCTCGTGTCACATCCCTAACCCTTAAGCAAGTTAGTCTTGTGCTCATGTCTTCTTTGCATTTGCATCTAAGAAGTTTCAACAAAAACAACAAAGTGGCAAAGGAAAAACTCAAAACCCTAGCCACTATTTCAATTAAAGAAAATCTCAAACTAGTTCAAATAAATGAACCCAAAATGGCCTCAAGAAATGTTCAAACTTTCTGATAAATCATGAAAGTAAATGAGCATTGGAGAAAACTATTTTTTTGACACTTTAAGCATTTTAAATAAATGCAAAAGGCTACTAGTTTCAAGTTTTAAATTTGAAATCAGAATCTATAAATTTCCAAAAATGTTGGAAACTTTGGAAATGGTTGGGAATGCTATAACAATATTTCAGGAGGTCTAAAATAGTTTTTACTTTTTGTTTTGGAGCTGAAATAATTAGCAAAACAATAGTTAGCAAAACAAAAAAACAAAAACAGAAAAAAATGGGAAATCCTTACCTGTCGCCTAAGCCTGGCCTGGCCCATCCCTGGCTCGTCCCCTCCCTCGCACCAGTAGGCAACAGGAGGTGGCCGCCGCCTCCTCCGGCGCGGCCACGCACCTGTGCGCCTGCCTGGCCGCCGCTTCGCGCTGGCAAGGCCGGGGATAAGCCCCCTGAGGCCTCCCCTATCCATTCCCCGCATCGGCTCTCTCCCTCCTCCCGGATCTCTTCCTCCTCCTTGCTGCCGCCATTGGAGCCGAGCTCGAGCTCGAGCCGCAGCACCTCTAGCCATGGCATCCCGCCTCCGAGTAGTCTGTTAGCTCCGCCTCGTTGCCCTGGTCATCTCTGCAGAAGCTGACGTCTCCCCAAGCTCTGCATCGCCCCCAACGCTGTCGTCTTCCACCTCCGGCAGCCGAACCTCTCCCGTCGATTCGTCGCCCCCAAGCCTTCCCCGAGCCATCTAAGCCCTGCTTTGCACTCCCAGTGAGAATGCGAACGTTTCCCCTAAGTTTTTCCCGTCGATCCCCTCCTCTAGCTCTAGTTTCACCGGAGTCCGACGAGGACTGCCGCTGCCGCTCGTCACCGGTAGCCCTCCGATGATCAGCTCGTCCTTCCAAGGGCAAAGGCAGCTTCAGGTCGACGCGTAGATGCTGTAGCAGCTAAGAACCGAGCATAGTTTCCTCTGGATCAAAGACCCCGATGACGCCCGAGCCTTGGCCGCCGCCAAGCTCGTCGCCGGCGTCATCTCCGGCCAGATCAGCCCCGGCTAAGTGCAGAAATGAAGCTGCGGGAGATGTGTCGTTCCTCTGGTGCTCTCCGCGCAGCATTTGGCCCCCTGTGCGCCGTTTCCGAGCCCCTCCGCCGTGCTGGTGGTCGCCGGAGGCTCCCCGCCGGCGAGGACGACCTCGCCGCCGGTGGATCTCGGCTGGCCTGAGCCACTGACTGGTGGGGCCAGCCTCTGGCAAGTTTAAAACTAATAAAATTAAATCAAATAAGTTCATCAATCACTCACATGCGGGTCCAGCAAGGTTAATCAGTTAATTAAGTTTAATCTTAATCTAAAATTGACCAGAGAGACTGACCAGTGGGTCCCACTGGTCAGGTTTGACTTTCAACGGCCAGATGGACCTGCTGATGTCATGCTGATGCAATAAAAGTATTTCCAGTATAGAAATAATTCCAGGAAATTGCTAAAACTTGTAAAATTCATACAAATTAATCTGTAACTCCAATGAAAATAATTTATATATGAAAAAGTATCAGAAAAATTCAAGGATTCTGGTTATGCTATTTTCAACTATGTTTGAAAAAGTTACAGAACCCTAAAATGTGGAATAAGGAATAATTCAATTCTTATAATTACTTTTTAAATGGAATTTGGAAAATTATTCAAATTTCATTTTGAATACAATGATCACCACTGTCCTAATTACAAATCAGTACCATAACATGACATTTCATGCATGTTAACATTAAGTTGATCTGAGCATCAGGTCGAATCAATTAAAACGGTAACCGTGAATACCCCGTTTGGAATTGATATTCGAATGTGATTCAAATCAACTCTAAACCTAATACATATTGATTATAATAACTTATCACCTTGCATTCTCATGCCATGCTCATGCATCATTTTGAGTGCATATGATTGTTATTGAATGTTGCCATTCATTTCGGTAGGCTCCGCACCCCCGGATTCCACCGAATATCCGTCTGACGGATATCGTTCCTCCTCTGAGCAAGAAGGCAAGCAACCCTTTTGATCATCCCGATAATTCCCATGTTCTTGCTCCTGCACTTATTTATTGCATTAGGATCAAATGCTTCAACTGCTTTTGCCACGTTAGTTGAACCCACTTCCTTTGCATGACCTAACTTTGTCACAGTAAATAGCCGAACCTTGCAACCTAGCATACCTGATAGTTGCTTGAGCTGTGATGTGCCTTATCCTGCTATGCATGCTATGCTTAGAGTTGTGTATGGTCTGTCATCTGGGAGATGAACAGAATTGTGGAATGTGTTTGGTGAGCAAAGGTTGTGTGTTGAACTTGAGTTGGTAAAGGTACCGGTGAAAGGCCGTGTAGGAGTACATGGCGGGTTGTTTCATTGGAACGCCCTTAAGAACTGAGTTCCGTGTATGTATTCCAAGACTAGATACTACCACATGCTGGGCCCTGAAATATGACCCCGCTCGGCCTATTAATCGCGTAGTGCTCGGTCCAGGAGTTGGAAGTAGTTTCTGGTGTTTATAGTAATGCTGGAGGCCGTGCATGGTGCTAACCTGAGAGGTGGGCCGTGATGCGGTAGGTAGTGGCCCGGTGTACCAAGTGGCACCCGGATGGTGGGCTTGGGAACCCTGCGCACATCGTTTGAGACCGTGTCGGAAACCGCGGCCGGACTTCCGTACGGGTTACTCTCAGATAGGCGATAAACCTGGACTAGGTACTAGTGTGGTTAACGGTCGTGGCCGACTCCCTCGCTGGGCTTCCGCTTGAAGGTTGCCGAGGTGCATGACGTGCACATGGCGATAAGTGGCGAGAGCGTGTGTGACGAAGTACACCCCTGCAGGGTTATGATCTATTCGAATAGCCGCGTCCGCGGATATGGACTACTTGGGGACATATGTTGTTCATAGATAACTTCAACGGCTACTCATAAGATTGCAAAGATAAGCGTGAGTGTCGTGGACGGCATTTCCGTACGGCGACGGAATGATTCCACGATAGTGCATTGTTGTGGTGTTAGTGGACTCATGTGCGAGAAATCAAGTTATCAAAATTGTTTAAAAATGTAAGTGTCTAGCCACGAGTCATATGCTGGCCTTCCGCATGAAACCCCACAATACCTTTTGATACCATGCATGAGTAGTTAGTTCTCCTAAAGTCTTGCTGAGTACCTTCGTACTCATGTTTTCTTAATAAATGTTGCAGAGGTTGCTAATGACCCTAATGGAGGGTTCTTCGTAGACATCGACGACGACGAGTAGCTGGTGTCCCAGCTACGATCTGGCCCTACGTCGGCTCTGTAGTATAGTCAGGCCATGTGCCTTCTAGTTGCCCTGTCTGTACCCAGACAGTTTATAACCCTTCCGCTGGCTTGTAATTGTATGACTTCTATTATGGGTCGTGAGACCCTTAATGTGTAATATTATGTGTGTGGCTCTTCCGAGCCTCTTAAATAAAGCTTGTATGTTTATGGTTATGTTGTGATGCCATCGATGTATCTATACATATCGGTATGCCATGCGTACGTGTGTCTTACTTGATATGTATGGGGTTCGAATACCTAGTCGTGAACTTTAGTAGCACTCCTTACAAGGAAATGCCCCTTTGTGATCCAACGAGCCTTGGTAGTTCGCTACTGCTCCGGACACATTGGTTGACCGGCATGTGTCCTTCTTAGCTGCTGTGTCTGTCCCCTTTGGGGAAATGTCACGCGACGTAATGGAGTCCTTATAGCTTGCTACGACTCGTCTACGTTCGCTGATGACCGACACCTGCTTTGTTGGGTCATGTATGCCTGTCCTTGTGCGGTACTGCCACTTTGGTTTATGACTAGACATGTCGATCCGGGTTCTTTGACATTGGATTGCTAGCGACACTATCGCATACGTGAGTCAAAAGACGCAAACGGTCCCGGCTAAGGTAAGGCTGCAGCCCTTGAGTTAACCGTGCGTGAGACCACAAAGGGATGCGATGTGTTACAGGCTGGATTCCTATGGCTTAGGATCGGGGTCCCGACAGCGTTGGTATCAGAGCCTGACTGACTGTAGGATTACTAAGCCCAACTGGTCGAAGTTGAGTCTAGAATTGCTTTAGTTATATATAAGGGAATTGTTTGTGGAAGGGAACGTAAGACTCTTGTTCTCTTCTCAAGTTATTCTATTCTGGACATCCTCGTCTTTTCTGCGGGAATTAAGGACTAGGTTACTCATCTTCTCCTAGGCTCGTGTTTCTGATCGGTAGATTATAGGACTACGGGTCGAGAGATATTGGGTTTCTTTTATTCCTAGGAAGCAGGAAGTAAGTTTGATGATCAGAGAGTTGAACTTGATAGTTGAGTGGTTACGCTATTCCATTTTTGGGTTGTCTCAAAATTTGTTTTTGAGCATTTACAGCCGTTATGCTGCCCAATTTTGCATTCGGAGCTCTAATGCTTTTGCATTACTCTCTATTTACAGATGCCTGGCCGTCCTTCTCGTCAGGTGGTACGTCTGACCAGGTGCATTGATGTACCGGGTCATACGGCCATGCTGGTCAGGGTGATGTCGGTGTGCGGTTACCGCTGGTACCCCGAGTACACAGTGGAGGAACAGTACCGCGACTTCAACCAGAGCCCGTACATCTGCACTGTTAGGGTATTTCCAGACTACCCTGGAGCTGAGAAGCCAATCCATTGGTCCTATGGGTTGGGGGTCACCGTTGACATGGCAGTACAGGATGCAGCCTATTCAATGCTGACCATTATGAGAGCGAGACATGAACTGCTGCAGAATTCAGAGTTCTGCTATGTTCCGGCCTCTCAGTCTGGTGAAGAGGGATACCTCAGTGGAGTCTATTTTGATTCTTCTATGGAGGATCCACTTCTGCAGTCCACTGTTGTGATGCTAGAGAACAGAGACACGGATGCTCGTGCTCTCCGCATGGAGCTTTATACCCGTGCCCATCTGTGGACAGCTTTGACGCAGCTGGCACCGGTAGTCCCGACAGGGTATGGAGAGATGGAGATGCTAAACCCTGTTAGAACCCATCTTCCGGCCCATGTTGACTGGCCAGCTATAGGAGGAGTTACACCTCTTCGGGGACCCCTCTTACCACCAGTCAGGGGACCAAGGCCACATCCGTGTCCTTATGGATCCCAGGGATCTCAGGCTAGAGTGTTTCCTGATCCGCAGGTTGAGCTTCCAGGTCATGGAGGTAATCTCTATGAGATGTTCTATGCGGATGCCTGAGCTGTGAGCGGAAGGATAGTATGGTAGTAGCCGTACGTTCACAGTCCTGCGTGACTTGTGAAGTGTGGTTGTCATGTGAAATGAATTCCGAAGGCCTAGATAAATAATGTATAGGAAGCTTGTAAGCCTCTGATGAGTAGTTTCACAATTTCAGTAGTTTGCTCTTCGGTTAAGGGTGTACTGAACTATGTAATGGTGTGTATGAACCATGGTGTATATATAGCAGTTGCTTGTTACCATGATGTTCGGATATTCATTTCCGCATTCCGTGTGTTCAATACATTCTTAATCCATAGTTAGTATTGATATGATATTGGTCTAAGCTATGAGTTTGTTTGTCAGGATGGTGTTCACCAGGTTGAACCGTGCCCCTGCTCATGAGCAAGGTGAGGGTAGTCAAGCGTCGCAGGAAGACCTGCCTCACCCACCTTCTCTGGTAGAAGTGATGCTTGAGGCAGAAAGAAACAAAAGGGAGACCAACCGACTGCTAGAGCGTATTGAGGAGAATACGGCTCGACAGCCTAGGAATGCTGCAGTGTCCCTCAATGACTTTGTGAAGCTGAATCCTCCAAAGTTTCATCATTCCATCGATCCCCTCGACGCTGATGACTGGCTGTGTAGCATCTCACGCAAGATTCTCTCTGCGAATGTGTCTGAGGCCGACAAGGTGACCTTTGCGGCGTATTTCCTGGAGGGACCCGCCAATCTGTGGTGGGAGAATTTTGAAGCCATGCGTCCCGCTGAACCAGTGGCCACATGGGCAGATTTTAGTGCAGCTTTCCGTCTGCACCATATTCCAGAGGGCCTGATGGACAGAAGGAGAGAGGAGTTATGTGCCTTCACTCAGGGCAAGTTGTCTGTGGATGCCTATAGCCGCGAGTTCGGTAACCTCGCCCGCTATGCAACAGAGGAGGTGTCTACTGACGCCAAGAAGCAAGCAAGATTCCGTAAGGGTCTGAGCCCTGAGCTCCGTCGTGACCTGCGCCTCCATGAGTGTGCAAGTTTTCAAGCCCTAGTCAACAAGGCGATCAGTGCGGAGACTGGTCATACTAACTTCGAAGCCACAAGGAAGCACTCCCATGACTTTGGCTCGTCTTCTGGTTCCGCGTTTCCAAAATGCAGGCTGTGGGTTCCAAACAGTTCTTTGCCGCCAAGATACACTCCGAGGCCATCCTACGTGGCGCCTCGGACGAATCAGGCCAACCCTCCAGCAAAAGCTTATGGTGGTCCAGCTAGCAATGCCGCACCACGTGCCAACCAGGTGATATGCTACAAGTGTGGAGAACCAGGGCACTATTCCCGTGAGTGTCCTCAGAATGTGGGTGCCTAGCAACCCGGAAAGTCCGTCGGGCAGGCCAAGTCGGGCAAAGCGTTCTATGTGAAGCCAACTCCTGCACATGGCCGTGTGAACTATGTGTCAGCAGAAGAAGCTGCAGAGGATCCCGACGTCATGCTGGGTATGCTCCTTGTTAATCATCACCCAGCGTCCGTTCTTTTTGACACTGGGTCTTCTCATTCCTTCATTTCAGAAAGTTATGCACAGTTGCATAACATGTCTTTTTGTGATATGCCAATTCCATTGGTTGTCCAAACCCCTGGTAGTAAATGGCAAACCTCTAGGATAACCTATGACAATGAAATTCTAGTGGACACGCTAGTTTTTCTAGCATCATTGATAGCATTGAAATCTTCGGATATTAATATCATCTTGGGCATGGACTGGATGTCAGCTCACTATGCCAAGATTGATACTCACTCTAGAAATGTCCAGCTTACCCATCCCTCGGGTGAGATAGTAAATGTCTCCACTCGAGTTGCCAAATGCCAACTCTATTCCCTAAATGCCAACCCTCTTCCGGAACTTGAAGACATTCCGGTAGTCCGTGACTTTCCGGATGTTTTTCCAGAGGAACTGCCAGGAATTCCACCTGACAGAGATGTAGAGTTTGTAATAGATCTTATTCCGGGAACTGTCCCAATAGCCAGAAGACCATATAAGATGGCACCCCTGGAGCTAGCTGAACTTAAGAAGCAATTAGATGAGGCCTTGAACAAAGGTTTCATTCGTCCTAGCTCTTCTCCTTGGGCTTGTCCCGTCCTCTTCGTCAAGAAGAAAGACGGAACGGATCGGATGGTTGTAGATTACCGACCAGTTAATCTGGTCACCATTAAGAACAAGTATCCGCTCCCCAGGATCAATGATCTGTACGATCAGCTCGCTGGATCCTCAGTCTTCTCCAAAATGGATTTGAGGTTGGGATACCATCAAATCAAGATTAAGAACGTTGACATTCCAAAAACGGCTTTTGTTACTCGTTATGGCCAATATGAGTACACCGTTATGTCCTTCGGTTTAACCAATGCCCCAGCCACCTTCTCTCGGTTGATGAACTCAATCTTCATGGAGTATTTGGATAAATTCGTCGTGGTATACCTCGATGATATTCTCATCTACTCGAAGAATGAACAAGAACATGCCGAGCATCTAAGGCTGGTATTGATGAAACTTCGAGAGCATCGCCTTTATGCCAAATTTTCAAAATGTGAATTTTGGTTACCAGAAGTGACCTATCTAGGCCACGTAATCTCTGGTAAGGGTATTGCTGTCAATCCCGAGAGAGTTCAAGCTGTCCTTGATTGGACTCAACCTGAATCGGTTAAGCAAGTTAGGAGTTTTCTTGGTTTAGCGAGCTATTGTCGCCGCTTCGTCGAGAATTTCTCCAAGGTTGCAAAGCCTCTAACTGGACTCCTCAAGAAATATAAAAAGTTCGAGTGGACACCACAGTGCGAACATAGTTTTCAGGAACTGAAAAGACGCCTGACTTCCACACTTGTGTTGCTACCACTAGATTTCTCTAAGGATTTTGTTATCTATTGCGACGCCTCGCGACAAGGATTAGGTTGCATTCTCATGCAAGATCGTCATGTGATCGCATACGCATCTCGACAGTTGCGTCCACATGAGGATAATTATCCCACACATGACCTTGAGCTTGCAGCTGTGGTCCATGCACTAAAAACCTGGCGACATTACCTTCTGGGTAATCGTTGCGAAATATTCACTGATCACCAAAGTCTGAAATATATCTTCACCCAGCCGGATTTGAATCTCAGGCAAAGACGGTGGGTTGAGTTGATCTCCGATTACGACTTAGGGATAACTTACACCCCGGGGAAGGCCAATGTTATGGCCGATGCGCTAAGTCATAAATCTTATTGTAAAAATTTGATGCTACAACAAGGTCAACCACATCTCCATGAGGACTTTCGGAAGTTGAATCTTCATATTGTTCCTCAAGGATTCCTTTCTACCCTGGTGGCGAAGCCTACTCTTAAGGATCAAATTATAGCTGGCCAAAAGCGTGACAAGGGTATATCACGGATCAAGGAGAATATTTTTAGCGGAAACGCTAAAGAATTTTCCATGAATGATCAAGGTGTTGTGTTCTTCCAGAATCGTTTAGTGGTTCCTAAGAACCCACATCTAAGGCAGTTAATCCTTAAGGAGGCTCATGATTCTCCTCTCACCATTCATCCCGGTAGTACTAAGATGTATCAGGACCTACGCCAGAGGTTCTGGTGGACTAGGATGAAGAGAGAAATTGCTGAGTTCGTTGCTAACTGCGATGTTTGTCGTCGAGTTAAGGCAGAACATCAAAGGCCTGCTAGCACCCTTCAACCTCTAGCTATTCCTGAATGGAAATGGGATAAAGTTAGCATGGATTTCATTACCGGATTTCCCAAGACCAAGAAAGGAAATAATGCTATCTTTGTGGTCATTGACCGTCTTTCCAAAGTGGCTCATTTTCTTCCTGTTCGTGAGAGTATAACAGCTAGCCAGCTAGCAGAGTTATATATCTCTCGAATAGTGTCTCTTCATGGTGTTCCCCTGGAAATTAATTCGGACCGTGGAAGTATCTTTACTTCTCGCTTCTGGGAAAGTTTTCAGAATGCCATGGGGACTCACTTATCTTTTAGCACTGCTTTCCATCCTCAATCAAGTGGTCAAGTAGAAAGAGTGAATCAAATCCTAGAAGATATGCTCCGAGCTTGTGTTATTTCGTTCGGTATGAATTGGGAGAAGTGCCTTCCATTCGCCGAATTCGCTTATAACAATAGTTATCAATCAAGTTTGGGCAAAGCCCCTTTTGAAGTTCTCTATGGACGAAGATGTCGAACACCTCTTAATTGGTCATAAACCGGAGAGAGGCAACTCTTTGGTCCAGATATGATCCAGGATGCACAAGAGCAGGTTCGCATTATTCGTGAAAAGTTGAAAACAGCCCAGTCTCGTCAAAAGAGCCAATATGATCGTCATCATAAGGCTGTGACCTTTGAAGTTGACGAGAAGGCTTACCTTCGGGTTACACCTTTGAAGGGTACCCATCGATTCGGTATCAAGGGCAAATTGGCTCCTCGTTACATTGGTCCTTTTCGCATTCTTGCCAAACGAGGAGAAGTTTCCTACCAGTTGGAACTTCCTCCGCATCTTTCCAAGGTTCATGATGTTTTCCACGTCTCGCAACTCAGGCGTTGCTTTTCGGATCCTATCCGTGAAGTGGACCACGAAACGCTTGATCTACAAGATAACCTTTCATGCCGAGAATACCCCGTGCGTATTCTTGATCAAGCTGAGCGTACCACTCGACGTCAAAACCTCAAGTTTCTTAACGTTCAATGGTCAAATCATTCTGAAAAGGAGGCAACTTGGGAAAGAGAGGATCGTCACCGACTTGAATACCCTGCGTTATTCCCGATGACTTCTAAATCTCGGGACGAGATTCTTTTGAGTGGGGGTGAGTTGTCACATCCCTAACCCTTAAGCAAGTTAGTCTTGTGCTCATGTCTTCTTTGCATTTGCATCTAAGAAGTTTCAACAAAAACAACAAAGTGGCAAAGGAAAAACTCAAAACCCTAGCCACTATTTCAATTAAAGAAAATCTCAAACTAGTTCAAATCAATGAACCCAAAATGGCCTCAAGAAATGTTCAAACTTTCTGATAAATCATGAAAGTAAATGAGCATTGGAGAAAACTATTTTTTTTGACACTTTAAGCATTTTAAATAAATGCAAAAGGCTACTAGTTTCAAGTTTTAAATTTGAAATCAGAATCTATAAATTTCCAAAAATGTTGAAATGGTTGGGAATGCTATAACAATATTTCAGGAGGTCTAAAATAGTTTTTACTTTTTGTTTTGGAGCTGAAATAATTAGCAAAACACTAGTTAGCAAAACAGAAAAACAAAACACTAAAAAAATGGGAAATCCTTACCTGTCGCCTAAGCCTGGCTCGGCCCATCCCTGGCTCGTCCCCTCCCTCGCGCCAGTAGGTAGCAGGAGGTGGCCGCCGCCTCCTCCGGCGCGGCCACGCACCTGTGCGCCTGCCTGGCCACCGCTTCACGCTGGCAAGGCCGGGGATAAGCCCCCTGAGGCCTCCCCTATCCGTTCCCCGCATCGGCTCTCTCCCTCCTCCCGGATCTCTTCCTCCTCCTTGCTGCCGCCATTGGAGCCGAGCTCGAGCTCGAGCCGCAGCACCTCTAGCCATGGCATCCCGCCTCCGAGTAGTCTGTTAGCTCCGCCTCGTCGCCCTGGTCATCTCTGCAGAAGCTGACGTCTCCCCAAGCTCTGCATCGCCCCCAACGCCGTCGTCTTCCACCTCCGGCCGCTGAACCTCTCCCGTCGATTCGTCGCCCCCAAGCCTTCCCCGAGCCATCTAAGCCCTGCTCTGCACTCCCCGTGAGAATGCGAACGTTTCCCCTAAGTTTTTCCCGTCGATCCCCTCCTCTAGCTCTAGTTTCACCGGAGTCCGACGAGGACTGCCGCTGCCGCTCGTCGCCGGTAGCCCTCCGATGATCAGCTCGTCCTTCCAAGGGCACCAGCAGCTTCAGGTCGACGCGTAGATGCTGTAGCAGCTAAGAACTGAGCATAGTTTCCTCTGGATCAAAGACCCCGATGACGCCCGAGCCTTGGCCGCCGCCAAGCTCGTCGCCGGCGTCATCTCCGGCCAGATCAGCCCCGGCTAAGTGCAGAAATGAAGCTGCGGGAGATGTGTCGTTCCTCTGGTGCTCTCCGCGCAGCATTTGGCCCCCTGTGCGCCGTTTCCGAGCCCCTCCGCCGTGCTGGTGGTCGCCGGAGGCTCATCGCCGGCGAGGACGACCTCGCCGCCGGTGGATCTCGGCTGGCCTGAGCCACTAACTGGTGGGGCCAGCCTCTGGCAAGTTTAAAACTAATAAAATTAAATCAAATAAGTTCATCAATCACTCACATGTGGGTCCAGCAAGGTTAATCAGTTAATTAAGTTTAATCTTAATCTAAAATTGACCAGAGAGACTGACCAGTGGGTCCCACTGGTCAGGTTTGACTTTCAACGGCCAGATGGACCTGCTGATGTCATGCTGATGCAATAAAAGTATTTCCAGTATAGAAATAATTCCAGGAAATTGCTAAAACTTGTAAAATTCATACAAATTAATCTGTAACTCCAATGAAAATAATTTATATATGAAAAAGTATCAGAAAAATTCAAGGATTCTGGTTATGCTATTTTCAACTATGTTTGAAAAAGTTACAGAACCCTAAAATGTGGAATAAGGAATAATTCAATTCTTATAATTACTTTTTAAATGGAATTTGGAAAATTATTCAAATTTCATTTTGAATACAATGATCACCACTGTCCTAATTACAAATCAGTACCATAACATGACATTTCATGCATGTTAACATTAAGTTGATCTGAGCATCAGGTCGAATCAATTAAAACGGTAACCGTGAATACCCCGTTTGGAATTGATATTCGAATGTGATTCAAATCAACTCTAAACCTAATACATATTGATTATAATAACTTATCACCTTGCATTCTCATGCCATGCCCATGCATCATTTTGAGTGCATATGATTGTTATTGAATGTTGCCATTCATTTCGGTAGGCTCCGCACCCCCGGATTCCACCGAATATCCGTCTGACGGATATCATTCCTCCTCTGAGCAACAAGGCAAGCAACCCTTTTTATCATCCCGATAATTCCCATGTTCTTGCTCCTGCACTTATTTATTGCATTAGGATCAAATGCTTCAACTGCTTTTGCCACGTTAGTTGAACCCACTTCCTTTGCATGACCTAACTTTGTCACAGTAAATAGCCGAACCTTGCAACCTAGCATACCTGATAGTTGCTTGAGCTGTGATGTGCCTTATCCTGCTATGCATGCTATGCTTAGAGTTGTGTATGGTCTGTCATCTGGGAGATGAACAGAATTGTGGAATGTGTTTGGTGAGCAAAGGTTGTGTGTTGAACTTGAGTTGGTAAAGGTACCGGTGAAAGGCCGTGTAGGAGTACATGGCGGGTTGTTTCATTGGAACCGCCCTTAAGAACTGAGTTCCATGTATGTATTCCAAGACTAGATACTACCACATGCTGGGCCCTGAAATATGACCCCGCTCGGCCTATTAATCGCGTAGTGCTCGGTCCAGGAGTTGCAAGTAGTTTCTGGTGTTTATAGTAATGCTGGAGGCCGTGCATGGTGCTGACCTGAGAGGTGGGCCGTGATGCGGTAGGCAGTGGCACGGTGTACCAAGTGGCACCCGGATGGTGGGCTTGGGAACCCTACGCACATCGTTTGAGGCCGTGTCGGAAACCGCGACCGGATTTCCGTACGGGTTACTCTCAGATAGGCGATAAACCTGGACTAGATACTAGTGTGGTTAACGGTCGTGGCCGACTCCCTCGCTGGGCTTCCGCTTGAAGGTTGCCGAGGTGCATGACGTGCACATGGCGATAAGTGGCGAGAGCGTGTTTGACGAAGTACACCCCTGCAGGGTTATGATCTATTCGAATAGCCGCGTCCGCGGATATGGACTACTTGGGGACATATGTTGTTCATAGATAACTTCAACGGCTACTCATAAAATTGCCAAGATAAGCGTGAGTGTCGTGGACGGCATTTCCGTACGGCGACGGAATGATTCCACGATAGTGTATTGTTGTGGTGTTAGTGGACTCGTGTGCGAGAAATCAAGTTATCAAAATTGTTTAAAAATGTAAGTGTCTAGCCACGAGTCATATGCTGGCCTTCCGCATGAAACCCCACAATACCTTTTGATACCATGCATGAATAGTTAGTTCTCCTAAAGTCTTGCTGCGTACCTTCATACTCATGTTTGCTTAATAAAGGTTGCTAATGACCCTAATGGAGGGTTCTTCGTAGACATCGACGACGACGAGTAGCTGGTGTCCCAGCTACGATCTGGCCCTACGTCGGCTCTGTAGTATAGTCAGTCCATGTGCCTTCTAGTTGCCCTGTCTGTACCCAGACAGTTTATAACCCTTCCGCTGGCTTGTAATTGTATGACTGCTATTATGGGTCGTGAGACCCTTAATGTGTAATATTATGTGTGTGGCTCTTCCGAGCCTCTTAAATAAAGCTTGTATGTTTATGGTTATGTTGTGATGCCATCGATGTATCTATGCATATCGGTATGCCATGCGTACGTGTGTCTTACTTGATATGTATGGGGTTCGAATACCTAGTTGTGAACTTTAGTAGCACTCCTTACAAGGAAATGCCCCTTTGTGATCCAACGAGCCTTGGTAGTTCGCTACTACTCCGGACACATTGGTTGACCGGCATGTGTCCTTCTTAGCTGATGTGTCTGTCCCCTTTGGGGAAATGTCACGCGACGTAATGGAGTCCTTGTAGCTTGCTACGACTCGTCTACGTTCGCTGATGACCGACACCTGCTTTGTTGGGTCATGTATGCCTGCCCTTGTGCGGTACTGCCACTTTGGTTTATGACTAGACATGTCGATCCGGGTTCTTTGACATTGGATTGCTAGCGACACTATCGCATATGTGAGTCAAAAGACGCAAACGGTCCCGGCTAAGGTAAGGCTGCAGCCGTGGAGTTAACCGTGCGTGAGACCACAAAGGGATGCGATGCGTTACAGGCTGGATTCCTATGGCTTAGGATCGGGGTCCCGACATGTCGAGTATTAGCAGTTGAGTTGTAAATTCAACCACACCTGAAAGACTTAGTATCTGCAGCAAAGTTTCAGTAGCAAAGTAGTGTGATAGTAACGGTAGCAGCGGTAACAGTAGCAGCAGTAACAGCAGTAGCGGTAACAGTAGCATCAGTGACAGCAGTAGCGGTAAAGTAACTTAGCAAGGACCAGTAGGAAAAGACTCGTAGGAATTGGATCGGTGATGGATAATCATGTCAGATGACATTCATCATGTAAAAGTTATAACATGGGGAGATATGTAACTAGCTCCAGTTCGTCAATGTAATGTAGGCATGTATTCCGTACATAGTCATACGTGCTTATGGAAAAGAACTTGCATGACATCTATTGTCCATCCCTCCCGTGGCAGCGGGGTCCTAATGGAAAGTAAGGGATATTAAGGTCTCCTTTTAAAAGAGAACTGGAACAAAGCATTAGCACTTAGTGAATACATGAACTCATACTATGGTCATCTCCGGGAGTGGTTCCGGCTATTGTCACTCTGGGGTTGCCGGGTCATAACACATAGTAGGTGACTACAACTTGCAAGATAGGATCAAGAACACACATATATTGATGAAAACATAATAGGTCCAGATCTGAAATCATGGCACTCGGGCCCTAGTGACAAGCATTAAGCATAGCAAAGTAGTAACAACATCAATCTCAGAACATAGTGGATACTAGGGTCAAACCCCATCAAAACTAACTCAATTACATGATAGATCTCATCCAACCCATCACTGTCCAGCAAGCCTACGATGGGATTACTCAAGAACGGTGAAGAGCATCATGGAATTGGCGATGAAGGATGGTTGATGATGACGATGGCGTCGATCTCCCCTCTCCGGAGCCCAGAACGGACTCCAGATCTGCCCTCCAGAGGAAGAACAGGTGGTGGCGGCGGCTCCGTGTCGTAAAACGGGATGAACTCTTCTCTCTTAATTTTTTTCTTGGCGAGAGAGACTATATAGAGCTGGAGTTGGAGGCGGCGGATCCAAGAGGGCCTCACAAGCCCGCCAGGCGCGGCCAGGGGGGCCGCGCCTCCTGGGCTTGTGGGCTCCTGGCTCCATCCCTCCAGGTAATTCTTGCGCTAGTATTTTTTATATATTCCACAAAAAATCCTCATAAATTTCCAGGTCATTCCGAGAACTTTTATTTCTGCGCAAAAACAACACCATGGAGTCCATGAACTTTTATTTCCATGTTAGTTCCATTAAAATCATGCAAATTAGAGTCCAAAAAAAGGGCAAAAGAGTTTGGAAAAGTAGATACGATGGAGACGTATCAACTCCCCCAAGATTAAAGCCTTGCTTGTCCTCAAGCAATTCAGTTGACAAACTGAAAGAGACAAAAGAAAACCTTTTACGAACTCTGTTTGATCTCGATGTTGTAATTATGTCTAACTCATATTCAGATTTTCAGCAAGATCATAAGCTAACCACAGAAGCAATAACATTTAGGTCTCATGGTGTACTCATATCAATGGCAAAATCAAATAGCGAGCAATAACAATAAGTTTCAAACGTCAACACTTCAATCAAAACAATCATGAAGCAATATAAACAGATGGTATCTCGCTAGCTCTTTGTGAGACCGCAAAACATAAATGCAGAGCACCTTCAAACACCAAGGGCTGACTGAACATTGTAATTCATGGAACATAAGATCCAGTCACAGTCATACTCAATAACAATTAATAGCAAAGCATAAAAATGAAGGAGGTGCTCTGTAATTGGTGCTTTTATAAGAAGAGGATGACTCAACAGAAACATAAATAGATAGGCCCTTCGCAGAGGGAAGCATTGATTTGCAGAGGTGCCAGAGCTCAAGCTTTGAAGACAGAGATGAATAATTTTGGGTGGCATGCTTTCATTGTCAACGCGATGACCAAGAGTTTTCACGAGCTTCCATGCTACACATATTATAGGCGGTTCCCAAACAGAAAAGTAAAGTTTTGACCCCCCCACCACCGATCAATCACACTCCACGACTAGCCAAATCCTCCCGGTGCCGTCCATACCAACAACAATCTAGGGGGAGTTTTGTTCGCAATTATATTTTCGATTTGAGCATGGAACTGGGCATTCCAATTACCGGCCCCTTTCTCGTGAGTGATAGTGAATAAACACGTATCGAGGATAAAACTCCTAGCATGGAAGATACTGACCGCCCCTTGTCACCACATGAGCGGTTCGGGCATACAAAACAGATTATTATTTGAAGGTTTAGAGAGTGGCACATGCAAATTTACTTGGAATGACAGGTAGATACCGCATATAGGTAGGTATGGTGGACTCATATGGAACAACTTTGGGTTTATGGAAGTGGATGCACAAGCAGTGTTCCCTCTTAGTACAAGTGAAGGCTAGCAAAAGACTGGGAAGCGACCAACTAGAGAGCGACAACAGTCATCAATATGCATTGAAATTAACCAACATTGAGTGCAAGCATGAGTAGGACATAAATCACCATAAACATGAATATCATAGAGGCTATGTTGATTTTGTTTCAACTACATGCGTAAACATGCGCCAAGTCAAGCCACTTGAATCATTCAAAGGAGGATACCATCCTATCATAATACATCATAATCATCTTGAAATTCATGTTCGCATCCAAGACAAACCATTATAAGCTCCTAACTAATTAAGCATGGCATCAGATACTATGATCTCTAAGTTGTCATTGCAAACATGTTTCTCTCATAACAATGCTGAATTAGGATCGATGAGCTAGTCATATTTACAAAAACAAAATAGATTGAGTTCATACCAGCTTTTCCAGGCTGAGTCACTTCATCATATATCGTCATTATTTCCATTCACTTGCACGACCGAATGATGTGAATAATAATGAGAGTGTTCGTGCATTGGACTAAGCTGGAATCTGCAAGCAAACACAGAGGAGAAGACAAAATAATATGGCTCTTTGACGGATAAACAGATATGCATGTGAGAGCCACTAAACATTTTAATCATGGTCTTCTACCTTGACCCAAAGAAAAAGGAAACTATTTACACGGGAAAGCTCTCAACAAGCAAAAGAAGAACGGGAAATCTTTTTGGGTTTTCTTCTTAAACACCACTAAGCAAGCTGGAAAGTAAACTTACAACTAATTTTTTCTCAATCTAAACAAACACACGAGAAGAAAGCGAGAAAAAGAAATAAACTAGCATGGATGATAAAGTGGCAAGGTGTGAACACCGACTAACAAAGTGAAAGCGTGAGCATGAATATAAAGTCGATGAGAAACACGTACTCCCCCAAGCTTAGGCTTTTGGCCTAAGTTGGTCTACTCCCATGGAGGGAAATAACCGTCTCCGGGGTACTCCGGAGTGTACTGAGGGTGCCACTACTGGGTGAGCTCCTCTAGCTCCCACTGATAAACTGGTGTCTGGTACTCGACTGGTATCTCGGGCACGGACGCCTGTGGTGGCGCTATGCCCCAATATGCGTAGATGTCCGAGGGCATAATAATGTACCTGCCTAGATGAAGATTGAACAAAGAAGGAGCACGCAAAAATAATAGTCTCACGAGTACCCTGATACGTCTCCAACGTATCTACAATTTTTTATGGTTTCATGCTATTATCTTGTCAAACTTTGGATGTTTTGCATGCCTTTTATATATTTTTTGGGACTAACTTATTAACTCAGTGCCAAGTGCCAGTTCGTGTTTTTTCCATGTTTTTGACCCCTTTCAGAGGAGATTTTGAAAAAGAGTCCAAACGGAATAAAATCCCCGAAAAGATTTTTTCCGTAACAAAGAACATCGGGAGACTTGAGACCCAAGGCAGGGGTTACACAGGGGCCCCACAAGCTCCCTCACCGCGGCCAGGGGGGAGGCCGCGGCCCACAGGCTTGTGGCCCCTTGGACCTCCTTTGCCCTAGGTTTTGCGCCTATATATCCCCAAAAATTCCACAAAAAAGCAGGAGATCATCGAAAGTACTTTTCCGCCACCGCAAGCTTCTGTCTCCACAAGATCCCATCTGGGGCACGTTCTGGTGCCCTTCCGGAGGGGGGATTCGGATACGGAGGGATTCTTCATCAACACCATGACCTGTCCGATGATGCGTGAGTAGTTCACCATAGACCTACGGGTCCATAGCTAGTAACTAGATGGCTTCTTCAATACAAAGTTCTCCATGATCTTCATGGAGATCTATCCGATGTAATCTTCTTTTGCGGTGTGTTTGTCGAGATCCGATGAATTGTGGATTTATGATCAGATTATCTATGAATCTTATTTGAGTTTCTTCTGATCTCTCTTATGCATGATTTCATATCCTTGTAATTCTCTTCGAGTTGTGGGTTTTGTTTGGCCAACTAGATCTATGATTCTTGCAATGGGAGAAGTTCTCGGTTTTGGGTTCATACCGTGCGGTGAGCTCACCCAGTGACAGAAGGGGTAGCGAGGCACGCATCATGTTGTTGCCATCAAGGGTAAAAAGAAGGGGTTTTCATCATTGGTTTGAGTTCATCCCTCTTCATCATGTCATCTTGCTTAAGGCGTTACTCTGTTCATCATGAACTCAATACACTAGATGCATGCTAGATAGCGGTCGATGTGTGGAGTAATAATAGTAGATGCAGAAAGTATCGGTCTACTTGTCTCGGACGTGATGCCTATATGTATGTGTAAGTGCATCTAGTGCCCCTTAGTGATTTTGGTGGTTTGAAGACTTATAGGTTAAGTATCTAATGTGTTTGTGAGTGTACACAGGATCTATAAGTCATTGAGGAGTTTGAGATATTTGAAGAATATCGACCCCTAAAAATATATGTCTTCAGTTGAAGAAATTGGTCTGAAGATGAAGAAATGAATCGCGAGGAATCTGCGATGAAATTGATATTCCTCATGAAGATACTGATATTGAGATGTCCGGTGGTTCCTGAAGAAAACCACTCTGAAGAAATTGAAGCATGAAGATTTACACTTTCTGTTTTACTTTCTTCGCATTTGAGTAATGGGAACACCGTACTGTTAAAGGGGGTCAAAGTTACACTATGGAATGAATTTCCTCATGATGCTCAACCCAAGCCTAATCCTACCAAAAGCCTCAAGTGAGGAATATGAGTGACATGAGGACTCTCACAGTTGAGGGTTCCGACCGTTTCGATAGCCACGCCAAGTCACTGGTCTTATCCACTCCAACTGTCATATTATTTAAGGGCATTAGTGTCAAATCATGTTGGGATGCTCCTAGGCTATAAATAGCCACCCCCCACAACCACTAGCTGGTTGGCTGCTCCGTTAGAAACTGACACTTGTCATAAGAGCAACCCAAATTCCTCAGAGCCTTCGAGAGTAATTCATCAGTGAGGAAATACGCCGAAACCACAAACCAAACCTAGTGATTGAGCATCACTAAAGAAGTTGTTCCTGTGTGGGACTGAAGCCTTTTACCTTTGAGGACTGTGCATCCTCCAGACGGTTAGGTGTCATGGTTAGAGCTTTCCAGCAGTCAATTGTGGATCGCCGGGTGACCAAGTTTGTGAGGGTTTGGAAGTCTGCCCTGAAAACTTACCACGAGTGTTGGGCGAGGACTGTGTGTCCTTAGCTCAAGGAGAATATAGTAGGGACTGTGTGTCCCGGGACTGGGTGTATTTTGGTTTAAATACCAAGCCGCTCCAAACCAGATGTACAACTGTCACAGCAGTTGGAACTGGGTCATCAACGACTGTCTTCACTAAGAAACGGGTTCTAATTCCTCAACTCCTTACTTTCCTTGTATTATGTGTTGATGACTTTCACTGCGACTGTTTGAAGAATTTGTTGAAGACTTTCTCTGAATTTCCTCAACCCCAAATTCTTCACTTTAGTTAATCCTCATCTGTATTCTGCGTGCCTGCTAACAGTGCAATCTGTTTTCACATTCTTCACTCTAAAAAACTGTTGTTGTGAAACTTTGCACATCTGATCCTTTACTGTTTCCGCTGTAAGTTAGTCATCAGTGAGGAATTTCCTCAAAAGGAATTTCCTCGGTGATGAAATTCTAAAAATCTCCTATTCACCCCCCTCTAGTCGATATAACGCACTTTCAATTGGTATCAGAGCAAGGTACTCCCTTGTTCTGTGTGATTTTGGTTTAACCACCTGGAGTTTTAGTTATGTCGACTGCAGGCATGTTTAAGGTGACTGCAGCATGTCCTACCTACGAAGGAAAGAAAATGCAAATGCATCTACAAGCTATTGATAATGATCTCTGGTATATTGTGGAAAATGGCGTCCCCATCATCTCTGCCAGTGTCACTGCGGCTGATGTGAAGAAATTCAAGCAACTCGATTCTCAAGCGAAGAACATCATCTGTGGCCATCTGAGCCCTGGCCAGTTTGGAAGAGTTAGTGCCTTGGGCTCTGCAACACTGATCTGGGAGAGACTGTGCAAGGTAAATGAAGGAGTATCAACCCAGCGTGACTCTTGTGTTGATATTCTTCGCAATCTCTTCAATCGCTTGAAGAGACATGGCAATGAAAGCTTCCAAGACACCTTTGATCGCCTCACTAACATATCAAATGAACTGCAAGCACTGGGAGCTCGAGACATCACTGATCACGAAGTTGTGAAGAAACTGCTGAGATCTTTGGATTCTTCATTTGATACTTTAGTTCTGATGATTCAAGAAATAGCAGACTACAAGATGCTTGATCCTGCTGATATACTTGAGAGGCTAAATACTCATGAATTCCAGCTAGAAGAAAAGAGAGATCTATATGGACCAAGGTATTCCAGAACACATGCACTGAAGGCTAGAGCAATTTCCTCATCTGAAGAAGAAGACACAGATGACAGCATTTGTGACCCTGAAGAATTTGGACAGGAGCTTGCAATGCTCGTGAGGAAATTCCAGAGATTTACACGATGTGGCCAGTTCGGTAAATCTTCAAGAAGAGACATGAGAAAATCAAAATCTTCATCTGAGGACTACAAGAAACGGACCTGTCACAAGTGCAAGAAATCAGGTCATTACATTGCTGATTGTCCCCGTTGGGGAAAGGAATCAAAGAAGAAGAAATACAAGGATGACAGTTCTGATGACTCGAAGAAGAAGAAGAAATCTTCAAAATCCTCATCTTCAAAGCCCTCATCACACAAGAAGACTAGTTTCAGAAAGGCTCGGGCACTTATTGGCAAGGAAATGGACTCCGAGGCAGAATCAGAGGAATGTGATGAAGAAGAGGGTTCTGATGAAGACTCAGAACCCGGATAGGCTAGACTTGCACTGGCAACCACTTTTGTCAGCAAGTCAATCTTCAATCTTGAAGAAAATGATTGCACCATCCATACTGATGACTATGCTGATGACTTCGCTCCAACCTATTGCTTCATGGCAAAAGGTTCAAAGGTACCAAATAATGCCTCCTCCTCTGATTCAAGTGACTGTGAACCTAATGATTATAAGAAACCCAGTTACAGTAAACTTGCTATCATTGCCACTAAACAACAAACTGCTCTGGAAAAGCTTCAAAAACTGCTAGATAAAAGTGATGATCTGTTGAATGATGAAATGAACCTTACCCAAATCCTCACTGATGATATGAAAGTCTTCAGTCTAGATTTGATAATCTTGAGGATCGTTATGATACACTCCTCACTGATCATGAGAAGGTTTCCTATGAATTTCTTCAAAGGAAGCTTGATCTTGAGAAGCTGAGGATGTCTCATGATGATCTTCGTATGGAAAATGATTCATTACTAGCTCAACAGATCAGCGCTAGTCAAGTTGAATTTATTCCTCCATGTCTTAAATGCATTGAACGCGAAACTGCTAATTCCTCACCAGAATCATCAAATGCTACCATTGCTACAAATTCTTCAACTGCACCTGCTCTGTCTATTTCCTCACTTGAGGAAAACACAAATGTTACTGATGAAAATGCAGGGTTGAAGGAATTGTACGTGACAGGCATGTACAAAAGCCTCAAAGGACATCAAACCCTTTGTGATGTGCTCAAAAAGCAGATCTTGAACAAGATCCCGAGGAAAGAAGGAATTGCCTTTGAGAGGAAATTAAATCCTGATGGTGTTGGAATTATGCCCTAGAGGCAATAATAAATATAGTTATTATTATAATTCCTGTATCAAGATAATCGTTTATTATCCATGCTATAATTGTATTGAATGAAGACTTATATACATGTGTGGATACATAGACAAAACACTGTCCCTAGCAAGCCTCTAGTTGGCTAGCCAGTTGATCAAAGATAGTCAGTGTCTTCTGATTGTGAACAAGGTGTTGTTGCTTGATAACTGGATCACGTCATTAGGAGAATCACGTGATGGACTAGACCCAAACTAATAGACGTAGCATGTTGATCGTGTCATTTTGTTGCTACTATTTTCTGCATGTCAAGTATTTGTTCCTATGACCATGAGATCATATAACTCACTGACACCGGAGGAATACTTTGTGTGTATCAAACGTCGCAACGTAACTGGGTGACTATAAAGATGCTATACAGGTATCTCCGAAGGTGTTCGTTGAGTTAGTATGGATCGAGACTGGGATTTGTCACTCCGTGTGACAGAGAGGTATCTCGGGGCCCACTCGGTAATACAACATCACACACCAGCCTTGCAAGCAATGTGACTTAGTGTAAGTTGCGGGATCTTGTATTACGGAACGAGTAAAGAGACTTGCCGGTAAACGAGATTGAAATAGGTATACGGATACTGACGATCGAATCTCGAGGAAGTAACATACCGAAGGACAAAGGGAATGACATACTGGATTATATGAATCCTGGCACTGAGGTTCAAACGATCAGATCTTCATAGAATATGTAGGATCCAATATGGGCATCCAGGTCCCGCTATTGGATATTGACCGAGGAGTCTCTCGGGTCATGTCTACATAGTTCTCGAACCCGCAGGGTCTGCACACTTAAGGTTCGACATTTGAGTTATATGGTTGGTTACCGAATGTTGTTCGGAGTCCCGGATGAGACCACGGACGTCATGAGGGTTTCCGGAATGGTCCGGAAACGAAGATTGATATATAGGATGACCTCATTTGATTACCGGAAGGTTTTCGGAGTTAACGGGAATGTACCGGGAATGACGAATGGGTTCCGGGAGTTCACCGGGGGGGGCAACCCACCCCGGGGAAGCCCATAGGCATTGGGGGTGGCGCACCAGCCCTTAGTGGGCTGGTGGGACAGCCCAAAAGAGCCCTATGCGCCATAGGAAGAAAAATCAAAGAGAAAAGAAAAAAAAGAGGAGGTGGGAAAAGGGGGAAGGACTCCTCCTTCCAAACCTAGTTGGACTCAGTTTGGAAGGGGAGAACTCCCCCCCTTGGCTCGGCCGAAGTCCTTAGGGGTCCTTGGACCCCAAGGCAAGGCTCCCCCTCTTCCCCCTATATATACGGAGGTTTTAGGGCTGATTTGAGACAACTTTTCCACGGCAGCCCGACCACATATCTCCACGGTTTTACCTCTAGATCGCGTTTCTGCGGAGCTCGGGCGGAGCCCTGCCGAGACAAGATCATCACCAACCTCCGGAGCGCCGTCATGCTGCCGGATAACTCTTCTACCTCTACATCTCTCTTGCTAGATCAAGAAGGCCGAGATCATCGTCGAGTTGTACGTGTGCTGAACGCGGAGGTGCCGTCCGTTCGGCACTAGATCGTGGGACTGATCGCGGGATGGTTCACGGGGCGGATCGAGGGACGTGGGGATGTTCCACTACATCAACCGCGTTCACTAACGCTTCTGCTGTACGGTCTACAAGGGTATGTAGATCACACATCCCCTCTCGTAGATGGACATCACCATGATAGGTCTTCGTGCGCGTAGGAAATTTTTTGTTTCCCATGCGACGTTCCCCAACAATGGCATCATGAGCTAGGTTCATGCGTAGATGTCTTCTCGAGTAGAACACAAAAGTTTTTGTAGGCGGTGATGTGCATTTTGCTGCCCTCCTTAGTCTTTTCTTGATTCCGCGGTATTGTTGGATCGAAGCGGCTCGGACCGACATTACCTGTACGCTTACGAGAGACTGGTTTCATTGCTACGAGTAACTCCGTTGCTCAAAGATGACTGGCGGGTGTCAGTTTCTCCAACTTTAGTTGAATCGGATTTGACCGAGGAGGTCCTTGGATGAGGTTAAATAGCAACTCATATATCTCCGTTGTGGTGTTTGCGTAAGTAAGATGCGATCCTACTAGATACCCATGGTCACCACGTAAAACATGCAACAACATAATTAGAGGGCGTCTAACTTGTTTTTGCAGGGTATGCTTGTGATGTGATATGGCCAACGATGTGATGTGATATATTGGATGTATGAGATGATCATGTTGTAATAGATACTATCGACTTGCACGTCGATGGTACGGCAACCGGCAGGAGCCATAGGGTTGTCTTTATACTAACGTTTGTGCTTGCAGATGCGTTTACTATTTTGCTAGGATGTAGCTTTAGTATTAATAGCATGAGTAGCACGACAACCCCGATGGCGACACGTTGATGGAGATCATGGTGTGGCGCCGGTGACAAGAAGATCGTGCCGGTGCTTTGGTGATGGAGATCAAGGAGCACGTGATGATGGCCATATCATGTCACTTATGAATTGCATGTGATGTTAATCCTTTTATGCATCTTATTTTTCTTAGAACGACGGTAGCATTATGAGGTGATCTCTCACTAAAATTTCAAGACGAAATTGTGTTCTCCCCGACTGTGCACCGTTGCTACAGTTCGTCGTTTCGAGACACCACGTGATGATCGGGTGTGATAGACTCAACGTTCACATACAACGGGTGCAAAACAGTTGCGCACGCGGAACACTCGGGTTAAGCTTGACAAGCCTAGCATGTGCAGACATGGCCTCGGAACACATGAGACCGAAAGGTCGATCATGAATCATATAGATGATATGATTAGCATAGGGATGCTTACCACTGAAACTATACTCAACTCACGTGATGATCGGACTTGAGCTAGTGTAAGTGGATCATGAACCACTCAAATGACTAGAGATATGTACTTTTTGAGTGGGAGTTTAGCGAGTAATTTGATTAAGTTAAACTCTAATTATCTTGAACATAGTGTAAGTCCACTTTGAATATATTTGTGTTGTAGATCATGGCTCACGCGACAGTCACCCTGAATTTTAATACGTTCCTAGAGAAAGCTAAGTTGAAAGATGATGGAAGCAACTTTGTAGACTGGGCTCGTAATCTTAAGCTAATCTTACAAGCTGGGAAGAAGGATTATGTCCTTAATGCTGCGCTAGGAGATGAACCACCCGCTACGGCTGATCAGGATGTTAAGAACGCTTGGTTAGCACGTAAGGAGGACTACTCAGTAGTTCAATGTGCAGTCTTGTATGGCTTAGAACCGAGACTTGAACGTCGCTTTGAGCGTCATGGAGCATTTGAGATGTTCCAAGAGTTGAAGTTTATCTTTCATAAGAACGCCCGGATCTAGAGGTATGAGACCTCCGATAAATTCTATGCTTGCAAGATGGAGGAGAACTCGTCTGTCAGTGAACATGTGCTCAAAATGTCTGGCTACTCAAACCGTCTAGCTGAGCTGGGGATTGAACTCCCGCAAGAACCTATCACTGACAGAATCCTTCAATCACTGCCGCCAAGCTATAAAGGCTTTGTGTTGAACTACAACATGCAAGGGATGAACAAGTCTCCCGGCGAGTTGTTTGCGATGCTGAAAGTCGCAGAGTCTGAACTCCGTAAAGAGCATCAAGTGTTGATGGTGAATAAGACCACTAGTTTCAAGAGAAACGGCAAAGGCAAGAAGAGTAATTCAAAGAAGAGCGGCAAGCCTGTTGCCAATCCGACGAAGAAACCCAAAGCTGGACCTAAGCCTGAAACAGAGTGTTACTATTGCAAGGGTATAGGTCACTGGAAGCGCAATTGCCCCAAGTATCTGGCTGATAAGAAGGCGGCCAAAGAAAAATCAGGTATATTTGATATACATGTTATTGATGTGTACTTAACCGGCTCTCGTAGTAGTGCCTGGGTATTAGATACCGGTTCTGTTGCTCATATTTGCAACTCGAAACAGGAACTGCAGAATAGACAAAGGCTGGCGAAAGATGAAGTGACGACGCGCGTAGGAAATGGTTCCAAGGTTGATGCAATCGCCGTCGGCACAGTCTCACTTTAGTTACCATCAGGATTAGTTATGAACTTGAATCATTGTTATTTAGTGCCTGCGTTGAGCATGAACATTATATCTGGATCTTGTTTACTGCGAGACGGTTACTCTTTTAAGTCAGAGAATAATGGTTGTTCTATTTCTATGAGTAACATCTTTTATGGTCATGCACCCAATGTGAGAGGATTGTTCATATTGAATCTTGATGGTGATACACACATACATAACATTGAGACCAAAAGAGTTAGAGTTAACAATGATAGCGCCATATTTTTGTGGCACTGCCGCTTAGGTCATATTGGTGTAAAGCGCATGAAGAAACTCCATGCCGATGGACTTTTGGAGTCACTTGACTTTGATTCACTTGATACGTGCGAACCATGCCTCATGGGCAAGATGACTAAAACTCCGTTCTCCGGAACAATGGAGCGTGCAAGTGACTTGTTGGAAATCATACATACCGATGTGTGTGGTCCGATGAGCGTAGAGGCACGCGGCGGATATCGTTATTTTCTCACCTTCAGTGACGATTTGAGTAGATATGGTTATGTCTACTTAATGAAGCACAAGTCTGAAACATTTGAAAAGTTCAAACAATTTCAGAGTGAAGTTGAAAATCATCGTAACAAGAAGATCAAGTTCCTACGGTCTGATCGTGGGGGTGAATATCTGTGTTTCGAGTTTGGTGCTCACTTAAGACAATGTGGAATTGTTTCACAGTTGACGCCGCCTGGAACACCGCAACGTAATGGTGTGTCCGAACGTCGTAATCGTACTTTATTAGAGATGGTGCGATCTATGATGTCTCTTACCGATTTTCCATTATCATTTTGGGGTTATGCATTAGAAACAACTGCATTCACTTTAAATAGGGTACCATCAAAATCCGTTGAGACGACACCATACGAGCTGTGGTATGGCAAAAGGCCAAAGTTTTCGTTTCTTAAAGTTTGGGGATGTGATGCTTATGTCAAAAAGCTTCAGCCTGAAAAGCTAGAACCCAAAGCGGAAAAGTGCATCTTCATAGGCTACCCAAAAGAGACAGTTGGGTACACCTTCTATCTCAAATCCGAGGGCAAAGTATTTGTTGCTAAGAACGGAGCTTTTCTCGAGAAGGAGTTTCTCTCGAGAGAATTGAGTGGGAGGAAGATAGAACTTGATGAGGTTGTCGAACCTCTCATCCCTCTAGATGGTGGCGCAGGGCAAGGGGAAACCTCTGTCGTTGCGACGCCGGTTGAGGAGGGAGTTAATGATGATGATCATGAAACTCCGGTTCAAGTTTCTGTTGAACCACGCAGGTCGACGAGACCACGTGCTGCTCCAGAGTGGTACGGTAATCCCGTCTTGTCAATCATGTTGTTAGACAACAATGAACCTGCAAAGTATGAAGAAGCAATGGTGGGCCCAGATTCCAACAAATGGCTAGAAGCCATGAAGTCCGAGATAGGATCCATGTATGAGAACAAAGTGTGGACTTTGGAAGTACTACCTGAGGGCCGCAAGGCTATTCAGAACAAATGGATCTTTAAGAGGAAGACGGACGCTGACGGCAATGTAACCATTTATAAAGCTCGACTTGTGGCAAAGTGTTTTTCACAAGTTGAAGGAGTTGACTATGATGAGAGATTCTCACCCGTAGCGATGCTTAAGTCCGTCAGAATCATGTTAGCAATAGCTGCATTTTTCGATTATGAAATCTGGCAGATGGATGTCAAAACGGTGTTCCTTAATGGTTTCCTTAAGGAAGAGTTGTATATGATGCAACCCGAAGGTTTTGTCGATCCTAAGAATGCTAACAAGGTGTGCAAGCTCCAGAGATCCATTTATGGACTGGTGCAAGCATCTCGGAGTTGGAACAAACGCTTTGATGAGGTGATCAAAGGATTTGGGTTTATACAAGTGGTTGGAGAATCTTGTATTTACAAGAAAGTGAGTGGGAGCTCTGTGGCGTTTCTAATATTATATGTGGATGACATATTGCTGATTGGAAACAACGTAGAGTTTTTGGAGAGCATAAAGGATTACTTGAATAAAAGTTTCTCTATGAAGGACCTAGGAGAACCTGCTTACATTCTAGGCATTAAGATCTACAGGGATAGATCAAAACGCCTGATAGGACTTTCACAAAGCACATACCTTGATAAAGTTTTGAAGAGGTTCAAAATGGAATAGTCCAAGAAAGGGTTCTTGCCAGTTTTACAAGGTACGAGATTGAGTAAGACTCAGTGCCCAGCAACTAATGAGGATAGAGAGCATATGAGCACCGTCCCCTATGCTTCAGCCATAGGTTCTATCATGTATGCAATGCTGTGCACTTGACCGGATGTTAGCCTGGCCATAAGTATGGCAGGTAGGTTCCAAAGTAATCCAGGAGTGGATCACTAGACGGCGGTCAAGAATATCCTGAAGTACCTGAAAAGGACTAAGGAGATGTTTCTCGTGTATGGAGGTGACGAAGAGCTCGCCGTAAAAGGTTACGTGGATGCAAGCTTTGACACAGATCCGGACGACTCTAAGTCGCAAACCAGATACGTATTTATTCTTAATGGGGGTGCGGTAAGCTGGTGTTGTTCCAAGCAGAGCGTCGTAGCAGATTCTACATGTGAAGCGGAGTACATGGCTGCCTCGGAGGCGGCTAAGGAGGGTGTCTGGATGAAGCAGTTCATGACGGATCTTGGAGTGGTGCCAAGCACAATGAATCCAATAACCTTGTTCTGTGACAACACGGGTGCCATTGCCCTAGCAAAGGAACCACGGTTTCACAAGAAGTCCAGACACATCAAACGACGCTTCAACCTCATCCACGACTACGTCGAAGGGGAGGATGTGAATATATGCAAAGTGCACACGGATCTGAATGTAGCAGACCCGCTGACTAAACCTCTTCCACGGGCAAAGCATGATCAACACCAGAACTGTATGGGTGTTAGATTTATTACAATGTAATTCGCATCATGATGTGAAGGCTAGATTATTGACTCTAGTGCAAGTGGGAGACTGTTGGAATTATGCCCTAGAGGCAATAATAAATATAGTTATTATTATAATTCCTGTATCAAGATAATCGTTTATTATCCATGCTATAATTGTATTGAATGAAGACTTATATACATGTGTAGATACATAGACAAAACACTGTCCCTAGCAAGCCTATAGTTGGCTAGCCAATTGATCAAAGATACTCAGTGTCTTCTGATTATGAACAAGGTGTTGTTGCTTGATAAATGGATCACGTCATTAGGAGAATCACGTGATGGACTAGACCCAAACTAATAGACGTGGCATGTTGATCGTGTCATTTTATTGCTACTGTTTTCTGCATGTCAAGTATTTGTTCCTATGACCATGAGATCATATAACTCACTGACACCGGAGGAATACTTTGTGTGTATCAAACGTCGCAACGTAACTGGGTGACTATAAAGATGCTCTATAGGTATCTCCGAAGGTGTTCGTTGAGTTAGTATGGATCGAGACTGGGATTTGTCACTCCGCGTGACGGAGAGGTATCTCGGGGCCCACTCGGTAATACAACATCACACACCAGCCTTGCAAGCAATGTGACTTAGTGTAAGTTGCGGGATCTTGTATTACGGAACGAGTAAAGAGACTTGCCGGTAAACGAGATTGAAATAGGTATACGGATACTGACGATCGAATCTCGGGCAAGTAACATACCGAAGGACAAAGGGAATGACATACGGGATTATATGAATCCTGGTACTGAGGTTCAAACGATAAGATCTTCGTAGAATATGTAGGATCCAATATGGGCATCCAGGTCCCTCTATTGGATATTGACCGAGGAGTCTCTCGGGTCATGTCTACATAGTTCTCGAACCCGCAGGGTCTGCACACTTAAGGTTCGACGTTGTTTTATGCGTATTTGAGTTATATGGTTGGTTACCGAATGTTGTTCGGAGTCCCGGATGAGATCAGATACGTCACAAGGGTTTCCGGAATGGTCCGGAAATGAAGAATTATATATAGAATGACCTCATTTGATTACCGGAAGGTTTTCGGAGTTACCGGGAATGTACCGGGAATGACGAATGGGTTTCGGGAGTTCACCGGGGGGGGGGGGGCAACCCACCCCGGGGAAGCCCATAGGCATTGGGGGTGGCGCACCAGCCCTTAGTGGGCTGGTGGGACAGACCAAAAGAGCCCTATGCGCCATAGGAAGAAAAATCAAAGAGAAAAGAAAAAAAAGAGGAGGTGGGAAAAGGGGGAAGGACTCCTCCTTCCAAACCTAGTTGGACTCGGTTTGGAACGGGAGAACTCCCCCCCCCCTTGGCTCGGCCGAAGTCCTTAGGGGTCCTTGGACCCCAAGGCAACTTTGCCACGGCAGCCACGGAGTTTTTAGGGCTGATTTGAGACAACTTTGCCACGGCAGCCCGACCACATATCTCCACGGTTTTACCTCTAGATCGCGTTTCTGCGGAGCTCGGGCGGAGCCCTGCCGAGACAAGATCATCACCAACCTCCGGAGTGCCGTAACGCTGCCGGAGAACTCTTCTACCTCTCCGTCTCTCTTGCTGGATCAAGAAAGCCGAGATCATCGTCGAGCTGTACGTGTGCTGAACGCGGAGGTGCCGTCCGTTCGGCACTAGATCGTGGGACTGATCGCGGGACGGTTCGCGGGGCGGATCGAGGGACGTGAGGACGTTCCACTACATCAACCGAGTTCACTGACGCTTCTGTTGTACGGTCTACAAGGGTACGTAGATCACACATCCCCTCTCGTAGATGGACATCACCATGATAGGTCTTCGTGCACGTAGGAAATTTTTTGTTTCCCATGCGACGTTCCCCAACAGATGGATCTTATTGGAAACCTGAGCAGTATCCCAAAACCTCATGGGTTGCTGCTACTGGGCCTCCTTTTGATCCATCTAATCTAACTGGCTTTTCATGTGAATTATCCTATTCCTCAGATGATTCATTTGATTCCAACTATAAACTGTTCAAAAATAAATCTGGTGAAGTATTTGCACAATATGTTGGAACTAACTGCAGGAATGGCCCTCCTCTGTGGAAAATCTGGGTTCCCAAAAGCTGTCTTGAAAATCTTCACGTGAATGTCCTCATGACACCACCACTGAAGAATCTGAACCCCAGATCAAATTCCTCAGGAGGACCAAAGTCTTCAAGAGGATCAAAATCCTCAATTGGTCAAAACTATGCTCGTACCCGTGCTAATGCGACTAACATGCAGGGAAACTACAAGGAATATGAATATGAGCATTACTCCTCAAATCATCATGTTCATAAATCCTCAAACCAGTTCTCTGCATATTCATATGTGTACTTTAATCCCCCTACTGTTAGGAGAAGTGCATTGGCTTCAATGCCACCTTTCTCATATGGTGCTCGCAGGATGATGAATGCTTTGCCACCCCTTCAGATGTGGGTGGTGAAGAAATCGAACTAATCACTTCTGCAGGTCACGTCTCCAGATGAAAATCATCATCTGAAGAATTTGCTGGAGACCTGAGGAAATGCTTGATAGGATGCAAGCTAATGATTGATGAAATAGAAATATTTCACACGTCCTTACATTTCTGTTATGATGAAATTGCTGATCTGATGAAATTAGTATCATATTCTTCAAATCTGAAGCATATGAGATGGTAAGTTGTACTAATTCATCTGCAGGATGACAAACCCAAGAATACCGAGTGGGTTCTTGATAGTGGCTGCACACATCACATGACTGGTGATAAAAGCTTACTGATGAATATGCCACTAACTCCATCACCTGTGAAGCAGATCACATATGCTTACAAAGGTAAAAGCAAGGTATTGGGACTTGGCAGAGTGGCTATTTCCAAGGATAGGCATATGGACAAAGTGATGCTTGTTGAATCCCTTGGTTTTAACCTTATGTCAGTCTCGATGCTTTGTCATCTTGATATGATTGTTATCTTTGGTAGATATAGATGTGTAGTCATCATCGAATCTGACAGATCCAAAGTCTTTGAAGGTGTGAGAAGAGGGGATTTATACATTGTTGATTTCTCTACAGGCCCTCAACTAGCCACTTGCTTACTAGCAAAAACCTCAGAAGGATGGATGTGGCACCGAAGACTAGGTCATGCAGGCATGAGGAATTTGCACACGCTCACGAAGAAGAAGCATGTCATCGACATCGAATCGGTCAAATTCCTCAAGGATCATCTCTGCGGTGCTTGTGAATTTGGGAAAATGACCAGATCCAAGCATCCCTCTAAGACTATCATGACCACTACACGTCCATTCGAATTGCTTCATATGGATTTATTTGGACCTACTCACTATGCCACACTAACCAATGCAGCATCTTTATATGGCTTCGTCATAGTTGATGATTATTCCAAATATACTTGGGTGCATATCATAGTGTATAAAACTGAAGTGCAGGAAATCTTCAAACGATTTTCTTCAAGGGCCCCGACGAACTTTGGCATCAAGATCAAACATATCAGGAGTGACAATGGAACTGAGTTCAAAAACACTGGTCTTGATGATTATCTTGATGAACTTGGTATTACTCACGAATTGTCTGCTCCTTATACTCCTCAGCAGAATGGTGTCGTCGAAAGGAAGAATAGGACTCTGGTTGAAATGGCTAGAACTATGCTTGAAGAATATCAGACTCCTCGTCGTTTTTGGCCTGAAGCAAGCAACACTGCATGCCATATCATCAACAGGGTATATCTTCACAAATTCCTCAAGAAAACCTCATATGAACTCCTCACTGACAAGAAACCCAATGTAAGTTATTTCAAAGTCTTCGGTGCAAAATGCTGGATTAGAGATCCTCACCATAGCTCAAAATTTGCACCTAAGTCACATGAAGGTTTTATGCTCGGTTATGGAAAGGACTCGCACACATACATAGTCTTCAACAACTATCACAACAAAGTTGTTGAGACTGTAGATGTGCGGTTCGATGAAACTAATGGCTCGCAAAGAGAGCAATTGCCTTCTGATCCAGATAAGTTGTCTCCTGAGGAAGCAACAAAGCTCAAGCCTACTGAAGACATTGTCCCCACTAAGGAAATTGGTGAAGAAACAATCCCCATCACTGATGAAAATCAAGAAGATGCTCCTGAGGAAATTGCACCAGCACCACTTCCTCAGCCCAGACAAAATCCTCAACCAGCTCATCCAAGGATTGCAAACGAAGTTGAACTTGACAAAATCCTCAACGACATGAACGCGCCAGGTCCTCTCACTCACTCAAAAGCTTCACACTTAGTTAACTTTTGTGGGCATTTTTCCTTTGTATCCATCACAGAACCCTCAAAGGTTGCTGAGGCTTTTCTGGAACCGGAGTGGATCGAAGCAATGCAAGACGAACTTCTTCAATTCAAGCTGAATGACGTATGGGAGGTCGTCAAATGACCAGATCCTCGCAAGCACAACATCATCGGCACCAAGTGGATTTTCCGAAACAAGCAAGATGAGGACGGTCAAGTGGTGAGGAACAAGGCACGACTTGTAGCCCAAGGCTACACCCAGGTTGAAGGAATAGATTTCGATGAAATTTTTGCACCTGTTGCTAGACTTGAAGCTATTCGAATACTACTTGCCTATGCTAATCATCATAACATCATCTTATATCAAATGGATGTGAAAAGTGCATTCCTCAATGGTAAGCTTGAGGAAGAAGTATACGTTACTCAGCCCCCAGGTTTTGAGGATCCAAAGAATCCAGACAAAGTCTTCAAACTCAAAGAGGATCTTTATGGTCTCAAGAAAGCCCCTCGGGCATGGTATGATACATTGAAGGAATTCCTCATGAAGAAAGGCTTCAAACCTGGTTCACTCGATCCAACTCTTTTCACAAAATCCTATGATAATGAGCTATTTGTATGTCAAATATATGTCGATGATATCATATTTGGCTGTACTGGCAAAAGATACAGTGATGAATTTGCCTACATGACGAATGAAGAATATCAGATGTCCATGATGGGGGAGCTGAAATTCTTCTTAGGGCTTCAAATACGTCTACAAAGCAATGGAATCTTCATATCACAGGAGAAATACCTCAAGGATGTTCTGAGGAAATTCGACATGCACGAATGCAAAGGTGCCAAGACTCCAATGCCTACCAACGGCCACCTCGGCACTGATGAAAATGGTAAAGATTTCGATCAGCAGGTATATCGTTCTATGATTGGCTGTTTATTGTATCTATGTGCATCTAGGCCAGATATAATGCTTAGTGTTTGCATGTGTGCACGTTTTCAAGCAAAACCGAAGGAATCACACCATAAGGCTGTGAAACATATTCTTCGATACTTAGCTCACACACCAACACTAGGATTATGGTATCCCAAGGGCTCCAATCTTCATCTGGTAGGGTATTCTGATTCAGACTATGCTGGTGACCGTGTGGATCGCAAGTAAACTTCTGGCACATGCGATTTCCTCGGAAGATCACTAGTTTGCTGGTCCTCAAAGAAGCAGAACTGCGTATCACTCTCCACTGCCGAAGCTGAGTACATTGCTGCTGGTTCTTGCTGTGCTCAATTGCTATGGATGAAGCAAACCCTCAAGGACTACGGCATCAACATGAAGAATGTGCCTCTCTACTGTGACAATGAGAGTGCTATCAAGATTGCATACAACCCAGTACAACACTCGAAGACCAAGCACATCCAGATTCGTCATCATTTTCTTCGGGACCATGTCCTCAAGGGCAATATCCTCATCGACCATGTGAAGACTGATGATCAACTGGCAGATATCTTCACTAAGCCCTTGGATGAGAAAAGGTTTTGCAAGTTGCGGTGTGAGCTAAATATCTTAGAGTCTTCAAATGTTTTGTAAAAACATGCACACATCCTAACACTTATGCAAAGTTGATGAATTAGATGTGCAACACATGATGAATCGATTTTCTTCAACTAATGAAGAATGTCACTCTGAATGTGAAGAAATTAACGAAGAAATTGATTCTCACGGCCCTACGACAATTGTATGTGGCGTCTGTAATCAACATTCTTATATGGTGGGTCACGCTACCGCCAAATGTGAAACTTCTCAAGTTGATTTTCTTCAAATGTTCTATTTCCTCACAATGTGTTTTTCATCAAAACAGCTGTTCTTCATTGTGATGACTTATTACAAAATCTTCAAAAACACTTGATGACTTTCATTTGACTAGATAGACTGTGATTTCAAGTCCTCAACAGCATTCACTTATTGCTATTTCTTCAAGTTGATATTTCTGCTAAGTGAATGTGATCGGACCCTACTTTCCCTCTGTGCTATACTCATCCAGTCTATTCAATTCTTCATATGCATTCTACTTGAAACTTTGTTCAAAATCCTCACTGCGTCCTTGTCAGCTGATGATTTTGTAACGAAAATCCTCAAATCTTCAAAAATTGTTTCTTTAAGACACAGTAACTGAACCCCACTTCCCACGATCGTATAACCACGATCTCCACTATCTCCACCGCATCGTGCGGGAGCTACACGTGTCGTGCGGAGACGTAGAGCCAGGGGCTGTTTGGTCCGAAATTCTCGCGCCAACAGTAACTTTTGGCTATAAATATGTCCTTATCCCCCTCGGCATACTCTTCTTCGCTCCATCACTCTCCTTCCACAGCACACTCCACCGAACCCTAGCGCCACCGCTGGTAGTCTCATCGCCGGTGAGGAAGAGCTTCACTGCATCGACTTCTCCGTCGCCGGAACCACGCCGGAGTCGGACTGTGACAGCCCGACGCCGACGTTCCAGAAGATTCCCCTCTCTTTCCGTTTTCGTCGTGTGGCTTATTTTATTTGTCGTGTCATCATCGCATCATGCGCATCATCTGCATTGCATCGGCGTCTCCGTTGCCGCCCGTTTTCAAAACTTGCATCCGTTAGTAGTTGCCGGTTCTCGTCGTTGCCCGTTCTGAGCCCGACCGCACACGCACGCGCCCACGGCACCGTCGAAACCCTGTTTTTAAAGTGAGCGTAAAACTTCCTCTGATCGGGTTGGGATTTGTCGTGCGGTATTATTTATTTATCACTAGACCGCCTGTCGAATTTCGTAGCGATCGGAGACCGTCTGGTACCCGAAAGGTCGACCATAGCGGCACCGTATTCGGACTACCGTCGGACGTATGTCGGTGTTTCTAAATTTGTTCCGCGCCGCCCGTTCCCCTCTCGTCTCCGGATGTCTACACAACTCGTCCACTTAGCACGTCCCGCGTTCGGAATTGTTTAATTCCGACCGCGCAGTTGAAACCGGGGAGAAAAACTGCTAAACCTAGCCCCCCATTTGTTATAAATAGACCCCCCTCCTAAATTTTAGGCAGCTAACCCTAGTCACCTCGGGATCCGCGCCGTCCCGAAACCCTAGCCGCCCTCACCTGCTCCCTATCTCCCTCCTCCAGCCGCCGGCCCACTAGGCCCGCGCGCGGCCCGTCCCGGCCCAGATCCACCGCCTCCCGTGCTTCGGATCGCCCGCAGCCGCCGCCCGAGCCCCGAGCTCCCTCCCCATGGCGCCCCTGCCCGTGCCAGCTAACCCGCGGCAGCCCTCGCATCTCCGCCGCCGGCAGCTCGCTGGAGCTAGCGCCGCCGCCCGTCAGCCGGATGCCCGCCGGAGTTCCCCTCGCGCCGTTCCCCGCAACTCCCCGCCGGCCGCGTGAGATCGCCACCGTCCCCGCTGCCATGCCTCGTCGCCGTCCTCCCCAGGTACCTCCGGCCATGGATCCGGTGGATCCCTTCCTCCGTCGGCTGGATCCACTCCGGGGAAGGGCCACCTCGCCCCGTCGCCCGAGCTGCCATGGCGTCCTGCCTCGCCGGTTGCCCTGGAGCTGCCGTGGTGACCTCTCGTGCGGGGGCACGACGAGACGAGCGCTCCAGCGCCTGGGCCGCCTCGCCTCGAGCTGGGCCGGCCTCACTTCGAAGGCCCAGCGCCCCTCCTCCCGAGCCGACCCCAAGCCGGCCCGCTCCTCCTTCGAGCTGGGCCCCGAGCCCACGAAGGTAATCCACGTTCCTCCCTATTTTGTGCGCGTGCGTACCTTAGTTATATGACACCAATGCTCTGTTTCGGCCCGATAGACCATTAGGCCCGTTAGCGTTTTTTTTAGGTTTTCGCATTTTTATTTAAATTTCAGGAGTTATGCTTGTTTTTCAAATGCCCGTAGAATATTATCCGTAAGTCGGATCGCGAAGATTTAGATATGTAACTCGGGTAGAATTTCGCGTAGATTACGAATTTACAACTTGCATTTTTATTTGACGTAGTTTTACGTGCCAAACGCCTAGTTTTGCGTGTTGTTTCAATAGGACATGTCCCGTATTGATTTTTCGCGCGAGTTTGAATTGCTCGAATGACATGATAGAAATGCCTATGGTTTAGGGATCATTTTTGCATGTATTTTAGAGCGGTCAATTGTATTTTTACGTGTAGGGATTTGTCTGTAATTTATTTTCCCGTATCTAGGTGTTTATCTCGCATTAATGTGTGGCATTATATGGTGTTGCAAACCCCACATATTTTATATGTTTCCGGGGTAGAAAAATCCCATGGATTTTTCTGTGCAATGAGTTTTAGCTTTTGAGCAAGTTAGTTCGCGAGATATTTCGCCATGATGTCCTTTTGTTTAATTCGTAGGATTTATTCCGTGCCTCGTTTGAATTAGTTGTCAACTAGGGAATTCTTCTTAGATGTTTTGTTTAGCCCCTGGTATTTTTGGTTGCAATAGAAATGCATGTTTAGGTGTTGTTTTCTTGCTCTCAAGTTGCTGGAAATAGTACTGATTTGGAGGAGCTCAAATATTTCTAAGTCTGGAATCTGTTATTATTTTTGTTGTTGTCTTGTCTTGCTTGCATCTTGTGATCTGTAGCTCTTTTGAGGTTGGTCCAATGGAGTTAGTTGTGCCCCTTGTGTTTCTCTAGCATGCTGTGAATTTTCAGGCCATTTGGAGACCTGTAGCTATAGATTTTACTGCTGTCAATATAGCTTCAGGCTGAAAACTGCACTTTCAGGAGGTGTCATTTTCACTAAGTCTGAAATAGTGCGTGAGATGTCATTTTGTGTCTTCTTTTCCTAGTGCTCCTTGCTGCCATGGTAGTTGTTGTTAGTAGTTTGTATTAGTGCTTATTGCCCTCTTTCGTGCCATGCCTTTCTTGAGCATATCGGAGTTGTGTAGCCGAAGTTGTGAGGCGTTGAAAATGCTATGTGGCTGATTTTGGCAGATTGTAGTCAATTCTTGTTTTGCTCGTAGTTTTTGAACCGTAGCTCCGATTAGATCGTGTCCTACATGAAACTTGCTTATAATCTCGTGTAGTTTCATTTTCTCTTGCTGGTTGTTTGTTTTGAAGTGCTCGTAGCCGCCGTTGCACACATATTGCATTCATGCCATCATATCTTGCGATGCTTGTAACTTTTGATCCGTAGCTCCGTTGGAGATGTTTTCTATGTGTAGATTGCTTGAAATGACGTGTAGAATCATGTGAAACTATTTGTTTTGCTGTTTAACAACTAAATAAAGGTGTTAATTCAGATCTGGATAGAATTGTAAATTAACATGTGAGGTCGTTTTGGAGGTGCTATATGTCATTTCCGACCTCATTTAAAATGCCTAGATAGGTAGTTTAATTTCCGCTTCAACTCTTGCATGTTTGAAAACAGTAATATTACCGTGTAGATAACCGGGAGTGAACTAAATAATTAACGTGGAGTTTCGTCAATATGCAACTCGTGCATATTGAACTTCACTTAATGTGTAGTGCTTGATTGTGTGATTTGTCATGCCGTGACTTGCATGTTTTCAGCTGCTCATGCATCATATGTGTTGTGCATCTTGTGGTGAATTCCGTGTGATGATTTGTGTTTCTGGTTTGCTTTGTCTCGATAGAGTTCCGCAGCGTGTCGGATGTGAGGACCCGTTCGACTACGTCGGTTCGTCTGCTTCACGGAGGCATTCTTCTTCCAAGCGGGATCTCAGGCAAGATGATCATTTCCCTAGTTACCATTACTATCATTGCCCTGCTAGTTGTCTCGATGCTATCGACTATGTCTCGTTGCCTACCACTTGTTAAATATCAGCCTCTCAACAATGTCATGAAACCTTCAACCTGTTCAACCTAGCAAACCATTGATTGGCTATGTTACTGCTTGCTTAACCCTGTATTAGCGTTGCTAGTTGCAGGTGCAGGTGCTTCCATGTGAAAGCATGGGTTCCTTGTTATATCACTATATTAATGCTATTTAATTTAATGCACCTATATACTTGGTAAAAGGTGGAAGGCTCGGCCTTTCTAGCCTGGTGTTTTGTTCCATCTTTGCCCCTTTAGTTACCGGCTACCGGTGTTATGTTCCATAAATAAGCGCTCCTAACACGATCGGGGTTGTTATGGGGACCCCCTTGATAATTCGTTTTAGATTAAAGCTGGTCTGGCAAGGCCCAACTTTGGTACTACATTTGCCTAATAACCTAATAATAATGCATAGGGACCCGCCGGCACCCGCGGACTATTTAATCAACCCCCGGGCCAGTGCTCCTCATGAGTGTTGGTCCCACCGGAGCGATGTCCGGCGCCCCTCGGGTCACACGGAGGTTTAGCGATCCCGACGTCTAGCTCATCCGACGTGTCCTGAGAACGAGGTACGCGACTCCTATCGGGATCGTCGACACGTCGGGCGGCCTTGCTGGATTAGTTTTACCTTTGACGAGATATCTTGTGCATCGGGATTCCGGTGATGCTTTGGGTAATCTCAGAGTTGAGGTTTTCCACTAGGGAATCCGACGAGATCGTGAGCTACGTGATTGAGGATTTCTATGCGGCTTGTGGTAATTTGTGATGGACTAGTTGGAGCACCCCTGCAGGGTTAAATCTTCGGAAAGCCGTGCCCGCGGTTATGTGGCAACGTGGATATTTTGTTTAACACTGGATCTAGATAACTTGAAGTTAACTTAATTAAAACATGCCAACTGTTTGCGTAACCGTGATTGTCTCTTTCGTGAGTTCCTTCTCCGATCGAGGACACGGTGGGGTTATGTCTGACGTAGGTAGGTGTTCAGGATCATTCATTTGATCATGAGTAGTTCACGTCCGTTATGCGTAGATCTTCCCCCTCTTATTTCTCATACTCGTAAGTTAGCCACCAAATATACGCTTAGCCGCTGCTGCAACCTCACCACTTAACCATGGCTCACCCATTAAGCTTTGCTAGTCTTGATACCTTTGGAAATGAGATTGCTGAGTCCCCTGCGGCTCACAGATTACTACAACACCAGTTGCAGGTATAGGTAAAGGTTACGTGACGCGAGCGCGTTGATTGTTCATTTGGAGTTGCTTCTTCTTCTTCTTCATCATCGATCTAGGATGGGTTCCAGGCCGGCAGCCTGGGATAGCAAGGATGGACGTCGTTCTTCTTTTGTCGTTTGTTTTCGTCCGTAGTCGGACCCTGCTCTTACTCTTGATGATTATGTAATGTACTGATGTGACTCTGATGTTGCTTGTGACGAGTGTAAGCCAACTCTATTTATATACCTCACCTTTTCAGTACATGTACTTGTAACGATATCCATTCTTGCGACACGACGAGATGCGTTTTTATCCCTGACGAGGCCCTCGTGCCAAATTGAGGATAGGGTCGCATCTTGGGCGTGACAAGTTGGTATCAGAGCAAGGACCGACCTAGGAGCCCCCTTGATTGATCGAACTTGGCCGAGTCGAGTCTAGTGAAAAACTATTTGAGTCTTAGTTATATATCGGAGAGTAGGATTCTTTTTTTCTCCTCTTCTATGCTCTGGTGAGGAATCCTGACGTAAGAATTTATTCTACTCCTATTCTCTCTCAAATTTTTTTTAGGATCATGCGGATATTTTTGGAATCTATATGATGCCGATGTGATGGAGTTCTGTCTTGGTGCCTCCTGTCTGACTTGATCTTCTTCCGAGGAGTTGAGCTCCTGGGGATTCTTGAGCACATCGTTATCATTCAGATTTCATAGTATCTCAGAACGAAGGATGTTCGTAATTGCTTCAATACTAGTAGTGGCGAGATAAACCAGATGTCCCCAGTACTGGTGCAGATTGTTCGGGAGTACTGCCATACTTTGTATCTTTGTGATCACGAGGGTCTGTTGTAGATGAAGGTCCGAGATTCTGGTCGTGTGTTGACGTATGTGATACAAGTGACGGGTTAGTATAGGAGTTGCGTGATATTACTCCTTGTATCCGTGTACCAGATTGCATGACCAGATATTTCGGGAATTCATAGGTGGGAATTCAAGTAGTTGCTTATAGGACAATCTTCCAACAAATGCATGATGTTAGGTTGGGGTTCGACATCTAGTGGATTCGTTTGTTCACGGTCGACTTACAGCGGTACACGTTGTGTCTTAAAGAGTCCTTGTAGCTTGCTACGACTCGGGGATGCTTCGTATGTCAGGTGCACTGCCTTGCACTTGATGGCTACTGTAAATCGAGCCCGTGCGATCCTGTCCACGAAAATATCGGACGAAATCTTTCTCATGAGTTTGTTCTGGCTAATTGCAAGCCGCACCCTTTGTTTTGTTGAATATGGTAATTCAAGTTGCTTCGATGTCAAGTGGTGATTTCAGATCTTTCCTAAGAGGTGTTCTCATATTTTTATGTGAATGCCGATTCTTTTGCTTAATCAATTGTCTTATCATTCTTGTCAACCGGAGTCATCATATTAATTCTTTTCTATCCGGTGTGTTCTCTCCAAGTGGATTCAATCCTCTCCAATTCTTGCAGACCTTTCACTTGTTTATTCCGGAGTTTGTCTCATCTGTTCCAAGTTGTCTTTGTTTTTCCCTGCCCTCCCGCCCTTTTCGTCAGTGATTCAATTTTCATCGAAGAGTTTTCTTTTCATTGTGCTTCCCCTATCTCTTCTTCCTTTTTGTAGCCGGTGATTCATTGTGAACATTCTCAGGAGTCAAGTTCATCATTTCTTCATTTTGTTCCTTCCCGGTGAATTTAATTCACCTATCCGTGTTCATCATATCCTTTTCATGCTTGTAATTCTTTCCTATGTTGGAGATTCGTTTCAGCCTATCTTGTTTAGTCAGTTATCGCTATTCCATCCGGAGCGTTGAAGATACCTCAGAGTTGCTTGTTTCAGGTCTTTCATTATTTCAAGGTTCTCAACCTCATCTAGTTTTCTTATTCCGGTGCAATATCTCTCGTTCTAGCTATTGTTTCAACGGTGATTTTCTTGAGTGGGCCCATAACCCACAGGTTTTCCAGGATCTTACCTCGCTCTTTAATCTTTTTCCGTAGATCCTTAATTCTTTTCACTATGACGTAAGTATGTTTTTTCATCAGTCATATTCTTTCTTCAAGATCAATTTGGATTAATTCTCATGTTTGGCTCAACCTTGCAATTTTCTTTATTCCGGAGTGTCTCAGTATTCTTGGTGTTGTTTCTCGTCATCATTCGCAGTTTGCAAAATCTGAAGGAGTGTTTTTCTCAATCTTGGTCCATTCTCTTCAGATTCATCATTTCAGCCTGGTGCCATCATCTTATTTGTTCCAATCATGAGTGATCCCTTCTTGCTATCCGGTGCTTTTCTGAGTTCTTTTCTTTCTCGATCCTCCGAAGGCCATCATTTTAGAAGACTCTTCATTCTCAGCTTTCAGCTTTCATCCTCAATTCTTCTCCATTGTTGTCTCTTCGTTCGTCTCTCGATTATCCGGTGCCTTGTTCAAGTTTTCTCTCAGGTGGCTCGTGATCTCTTCATTCTCATGTATCTCCAGTCATTCATGGTTTCCTCATTCATTTCAATTCTCACCGGTGTCTCCTTCAAGACTTCTTCTAGTTTGTGCTCATATCTCTCCTCAATCTTTTCTAGAAGAATAAGTTGTATGCTAAATCCGTTGCTTGTCATCAATTTAATTTGATGAAGGACGAGCATAACATAATTCTTATTATTGTCCTTCTTTCTTCCAAGAGATTTCAATCTTTCTTCCGGAGTGGCCATGATATCAATTCTTTTCTCAAGTATCCGTTCTCTTGCATTCCCAAGTGTATTTGTTCTTCCTTGATCCTTTGAGGTGGTATTATAGCCTTCTTGTAGTGTAGGAGCCTCGAAGAGTTTTCCTCTCAAGAATGAGTTAATTAAACCCACCAATTCTATGATCATGAGATATTTTCAACCCATGATTTCTTCTTTGAGCTATCTTCGTTTTGATTTCACCTAAAGCCTTTCCTATGGATTGTTGCTATTATGGTGCTTGTCATTAATCCAAGTTCTCAATGTTTCCTCTTGGTGTAAGTAATTGTTCATATCTTGTTTCTCGTAATCTATCCTTGTTTCTTTTAGTGGTTGTTTGTCACCTCATATTTGTTGAGATGATTTTCATAAGCCCACTACTATCTTGTTCTTTTCGTTGTTGGTTTTCTAACCACTACGTCAACTCTATGACCGGAGGCTCTTCTATTCTATTGTGATGGTAGTTGTCATTCGTTTCTTCATTCTCTTCTTCCGCTTGAGCTAGTTCATATTCTCTTGTTCCGGAGGCATTGTGTTGTTGCTCTTTTGGGTCAATCTTGTTCTTCTATCAAGTTCATGGTGTTCACTTGCTCTATTTAGTTGTTTGTTATGTATATTGTCTATTTCTTCCACCTTTTCGAATTTTCTGCCCCATTTTTCCTACCGAAGTGCTGCCGAAATTTTCCGTGAATTCTTGCTCGTCTCTCATATCAGTCCTCATCTCTTGCAACCTTCAAGGATCGTTGGTTTCACTCGTTTGTCAAAGAAGCGACTAAATTTTTACCTCTTGCTTTCTCATCCTCTCCACCTTTCATTCTTGGATCTCGGGGCGAGATCCTCTTGTAGTGTAGGAGAGTTGTGACAGCCCGATGCCGACGTTCCAGAAGATTCCCCTCTCTTTCCGTTTTCGTCGTGTGGCTTTTTTTATTTGTCGTGTCATCATCGCATCATGCGCATCATCTGCATTGCATCGGCGTCTCCGTTGCCGTCCGTTTTCAAAACTTGCATCCATTAGTAGTTGCCCGTTCTCGTCGTTGCCCGTTCTGAGCCCGACCGCACACGCACGCGCCCGCGGCACCGCCGAAACCCTATTTTTACAGTGAGCGTAAAACTTCCTCTAATCGGGTTGGGATTTGTCGTGCGGTATTATTTATTTATCGCTAGACCGCCTGTCGAATTTCGTCGCGATCGAAAACCGTCTGGTACCCGAAAGGTCGACTGTAGCGGCACCGTATTCGGACTACCGTCGGACGTGTGTCGGTGTTTTTAAATTCGTTGCCGCGCCGCCCGTTCCCCTCTCGTCTCCGGATGTCTACACAACTCGGCCACTTAGCACGTCCCGCGTTCGGAATTGTTTAATTCCGACCGCGCGGTTGAAACCGAGGCGAAAAACTGCTAAACCTAGCCCCCCCCCATTTGTTATAAATAGACCCCCCTCCTAAATTTTAGGCAGCTAACCCTAGTCACCTGGGGATCCGCGCCGTCCCGAAACCCTAGCCGCCCCCCACCTGCTCCCTGTCTCCTTCCTCCAGCCGCCGGCCCGCTAGGCCCGCGCGCGGCCCGTCCCGGCCCAGATCCACCGCCTCCCGTGCTCCGGATCGCCCGCAGCCGCCGCCCGAGGCCCGAGCTCCCTCCCCATGGCACCCCTGCCCGTGCCAGCTAGCCGCAGCAGCCCTCGCCTCTCCGTCGTCGGCAGCTCGCCGGAGCTAGCGCCGCCGCCTGTCAGCCGGATGCCCGCCGGAGTTCCCCTCGTGCCGTTCCCCACAACTCCCCGCCGGCCGCATGAGATCGCCACCGTCCCCGCTGCCATGCCTCGTCGCCGTCCTCCCCAGGTACCTCCGGCCATGGATCCGGTGGATCCCTTCCTCCGCCGGCTGGATCCAGTCCGGGGAAGGGCCACCTCGCCCCGTCGCCCGAGCTGCCATGGCGTCCAGCCTCGCCGGTTGACCTGGAGCTGCCGTGGTGAGCTCTCGTGCGGGGGCACGACGAGACGAGCGCTCCAGCGCCTGGGCCGCCTCGCCTCGAGCTGGGCCGGCCTCACTTCGAAGGCCCAGCGCCCCTCCTCCCGAGCCGACCCCAAGCCGGCCTGCTCCTCCGTCGAGCTGGGCCCCGAGCCCACGAAGGTAATCCACGTTCCTCCCTATTTTGCGCGCGTGCGTGACTTAGTTATATGACGCCAATGCTCTGTTTCGGCCCGATAGACCATTCGGCCCGTTAGCGTTTTTTTTAGGTTTTCGCATTTTTATTTAAATTTCAGGAGTTATGCTTGTTTTTCAAATGCCCGTAGAATATTATCCGTAAGTCGGATCGCGAAGATTTAGATATGTAACTCGGGTAGAATTTCGCGTAGATTACGAATTTACCACTTGCATTTTTATTTGACGTAGTTTTACGTGCCAAACGCCTAGTTTTGCGTGTTGTTTCAATAGGACATGTCCCGTATTTATTTTCCGCGCGCGTTTGAATTGCTTGAATGCCATGATAGAAATTCCTATGGTTTAGGGATCATTTTTGCATGTATTTTAGAGCGGTCAATTGTATTTTTACGTGTAGGGATTTGTCTATAATTTATTTTCCCGTATCTAGGTGTTTATCTCGCATTAATGTGTGTATTATTTGGTGTTGCAAACCCCACATATTTTATATGTTTCCGGGGTAGAAAAATCCCATGGATTTTTCTGTGCAATTAGTTTTAGCTTTTGAGCAAGTTAGTTCGCGAGATATTTCGCCGTGAAGTCCTTTTGTTTAATTCGTAGGATTTATTCCGTGCCTCGTTTGAATTAGTTGTCAACTAGGGAATTCTTCTTAGATGTTTTGTTTAGCCCCTGGTATTTTTGGTTGCAATAGAAATGCATGTTTAGGTGTTGCTTTCTTGCTCTCAAGTTGCTAGAAATGGTGCTGATTTGGAGGAGCTGAAATATTTCTAAGTCTGGAATCTGTTATTATTTTTGTTGTTGTCTTGTCTTGCTTGCATCTTGTGATCTGTAGCTCTTTTGAGGTTGGTCCAATGGAGTTAGTTGTACGCCTTGTGTTTCTCTAGCATGCTGTGAATTTTCATGCCATTTGGAGACCTGTAGCTATAGATTTTACTGCTGTCAATATAGCTTCAGGCTGAAAACTGCACTTTCAGGAGGTGTCATTTTCACTAAGTCTGAAATAGTGCGTGAGATGTCATTTTGTGTCTTCTTTTCCTAGTGCTCCTTGCTGCCATGGTAGTTGTTGTTAGTAGTTTGTAGTAGTTCTTCTTGCCCTCTTCCGTGCCATGCCTTTCTTGAGCATATCGGAGTTGTGTAGCCGAAGTTGTGAGGCGTAGAAAATGCTATGTGGCTGATTTTGGCAGATTGTAGTCAATTCTTGTTTTGCTCGTAGTTTTTGAACCGTAGCTCCGATTAGATCGTGTCCTACATGAAACTTGCTTAGAATCTCGTGTAGTTTCATTTTCTCTTTCTGGTTGTTTGTTCTGAAGTGCTCGTAGCCGCCGTTGCTCACATATTGCATTCATGCCATCATATCTTGCGATGCTTGTAACTTTTGATCTGTAGCTCCGTTGGAGATGTTTTCTATGTGTAGATTGCTTGAAATGACGTGTAGAATCACGTGAAACTATTTTTTTGCTGTTTAACAACTAAATAAAGGTGTTAATTCAGATCTGGACAGAATTGTAAATTAACATGTGAGGTCGTTTTGGAGGTGCTATATGTCATTTCCGACCTCATTTAAAATGCCTAGATAGGTAGTTTAATTTCCGCTTCAACTCTTGCATGTTTGACAACATTAATATTGCCGTGTAGATAACCGGGAGTGACCTAAATAATTAACGTGGAGTTTCGTCAATATGCAACTCGTGCATATTGAACTTCACTTAATGTGTAGTGCTTGATTGTGTGATTTGGCATGCCGTGACTTGCATGTTTTCAGCTGCTCATGCATCATATGTGTTGTGCATCTTGTGGTGAGTTCTGTGTGATGATTTGTGTTTCCGGTTTGCTTCGTCTCGATAGAGTTCCGCAGCGTGTCGGATGTGAGGACCCGTTCGACTACGTCGGTTCGTCTGCTTCACGGAGGCATTCTTCTTCCAAGCGGGATCTCAGGCAAGATGATCATTTCCCTAGTTACCATTACTATCATTGCCCTGCTAGTTGTCTCGATGCTATCGACTATGTCTCGTTGCCTACCACTTGTTAAATATCAGCCTCTCAACAATGTCATGAAACCTTCAACCTGTTCAACCTAGCAAACCACTCATTGGCTATGTTACTGCTTGCTTAACCCTGTATTAGTGTTGCTAGTTGCAGGTGAAGGTGCTTCCATGTGAAAGCATGGGTTCCTTGTTATATCACTATATTAATGCTATTTAATTTAATGCACCTATATACTGGGTAAAAGGTGGAAGGCTCTGCCTTTCTAGCCTGGTGTTTTGTTCCATCTTTGCCCCTTTAGTTACCGGCTACCGGTGTTATGTTCCATAAATGAGCGCTCCTAACACGATCGGGGTTGTTATGGGGACCCCCTTGATAATTCGTTTTAGATTAAAGCTGGTCTGGCAAGGCCCAACTTTGGTACTACATTTGCCTAATAACCTAATAATAATGCATAGGGACCCGCCGGCACCCGCGGACTATTTAATCAACCCCCGGGCCAGTGCTCCTCATGAGTGTTGGTCCCACCGGAGCGATGTCCCGCGCCCCTCTGGTCACCCGGAGGTTTAGCGATCCCGACGTCTAGCTCATCCAACGTGTCCTGAGAACGAGGTACGCGACTCCTATCGGGATCGTCGACACGTCGGGCGGCCTTGCTGGATTAGTTTTACCTTTGACGAGATATCTTGTGCATCGGGATTCCGGTGATGCTTTGGGTAATCTCAGAGTTGAGGTTTTCCACTAGGGAATCTGACGAGATCGCGAGCTTCGTGATTGAGGATTTCTATGCGGCTTGTGGTAATTTGTGATGGACTAGTTGGAGCACCCCTGCAGGGTTAAATCTTTCGGAAAGCCGTGCCCGCGGTTATGTGGCAACGTGGATATTTTGTTTAACACTGGATCTAGATAACTTGAAGTTAACTTAATTAAAACATGCCAACTGTGTGTGTAACTGTGATTGTCTCTTTCGTGAGTTCCTTCTCCGATCGAGGACACGGTGGGGTTATGTCTGACGTAGGTAGGTGATCAGGATCATTCATTTGATCATGAGTAGTTCACGTCCGTTATGCGTAGATCTTCCCCCTCTTATTTCTCGTACTCGTAAGTTAGCCACCAAATATACGCTTAGCCGCTGCTGCAACCTCACCACTTAACCATGCCTCACCCATTAAGCTTTGCTAGTCTTGATACCTTTGGAAATGAGATTGCTGAGTCCCCTGCGGCTCACAGATTACTACAACACCAGTTGCAGGTACAGGTAAAGGTTACGTGACGCGAGCGCGTTGATTGTTCATTTGGAGTTGCTTCTTCTTCTTCTTCTTCATCGATCTAGGATGGGTCCTAGGCCGGCAGCGTGGGATAGCAAGGATGGACGTCGTTCTTCTTTTGTCGTTTGTTTTCGTCCGTAGTCGGACCCTGCTCTTACTCTTGATGATTATGTAATGTACTGATGTGACTCTGATGTAGCTTGTGGCGAGTGTAAGCCAACTCTATTTATATACCTCTCCTTTTCAGTACATGTACTTGTAATGATATCCATTCTTGCGACACGACGAGATGCGTTTCTATCCCTGACGAGGCCCTCGTACCAAATTGAGGATAGGGTCGCATCTTGGGCGTGACACGGACCATCTTCGTCCGCCGCCTCCGTAGACATCCTCTGTCGCCGGGTTAGGGTGCATTGGACAGTCGAACGAAGAGCCTCTCCACACACAACTTTCTGTGTTCTTCGTGCGCACCTTCCAGGGTAAATAAATCCCATTTTTACAGCAAGTTAGATCTAAAATTTTACATCTTCTATGTGAAATCTGTTTTTCCTCAAGATACGATGTGCACTTGATTCGTCAAACACGGCCTATCACCACATCATTGATGAACTATGCTAAGCATCTAAGATTTTCACGAGATTCCTCAATTGTGCGAATTTTCGGATGTGTACAACTCTGGAACCCAAGAACAGTATGCTTAGGCAAATTCCTCAACCACTGGTTATATTCCTCAAACTGTCAAACTTTTCATTTTCTTCAAATCTGAGAACGCATATGACCTCTCCAAATTCCTCGCAACTATACTCTGTTCAAAGGTACACACATGTCAGCTGATGAATCTCTCGGTTCTCATCACATTAACTCATTTGCAGCGTTTCTGGAAGAAACTCTTCAAGGCTCATCAGAATCCTCAAGAGTCCAATCTCATCAGCAGAATCCTCAGCTGAAGAAAATGGAGGATGATAGAAAACAGAAGGGAGGGAAGAAACTTGAGCAAAACACAGCTGCTGATATCCCTGAGGACATTTACTTGGACTATTGCACGCCTGATGAAAATGAGACAATGGCCAAGAGAAAGATACGGATGTAGAAGATTGAACACCGATGGGCGAAGGAATGGAAGGAATGCCGGTTTGTGACTCCCAAATATGCGAAGAAATTCGCTCTGAAGCCTCCTGGCAGAAGGGCCCCACTTGAGGATCATCAAGTAGCACATCCCTCAAGCCTCATGACTATTGATGACTATCCAGATGAGAAGGAAAAGCATCTGGCTAAGCTCAAAAAGGAGGCAGAAGTTGTAGTGAGGAAATTCAATGAATCCTCAGCTGCTGCCTCAGGTGCTGCTACTTCCTCTGCCGCAGAAACCTCTGGCTCAGAAATTCCTCAAATGCAGTCTGTGCCATCAAAGCCAAAGGCTCCAAAGCCTCAAGAGAAGTCTGCTCAGGCTTCAGTCACAAAACCCTCAGCTCCAAAACCCACAGTACCAAAACCTTCAACACCAAAACCATTAGCGTCAAAGCCCTCAGTGCCAAAGCCCTCAGCTCCAAAATCCTCAGCTCCACCTCCAAAGCCTCGAGAGAAACCAGTACAGAAGCAGGTCATGAAGCCTACGACCGTCAGCTCCAGCTCCTCACTCCCAGCTGCAACCAGCTCGGAGACAAAGTCTTCAACACCTCCTGTGAAGACTTTGGTAACTGCTGAACATGCAACTCTGCCCAGCCCCAGCAAAATCATCACCGTCCCGTCTGCATCAGATGACAGTGATGAATATGATGATCAAACCCTACAAACCATCATCAGAAACAAGCAGGAAAGAGTAGCTCAAGCATCAGGAAGTGCTATTCCTCTGGCCATGGACCCCAAGGTCCTCCTTGACTACATCAATATCTGGTATGAGGACCCAAACACTCCTATTGATGATTTGAAACTTCCCCCTGGCATCAGCCACATGGTGGCCACTTTCATAAATGAAGCCAAGTGGAAAGAACAGCAGGCCAGGCAGGCCAAGGTTGCAAAGATCAAAAAGGAGAAATTCCTCAGGCAGAATCTCCTCAAATTGACTCCTGATGCACTGGTGACAACACAGGCAGAGCTGAAGAAATTGACTGACAAGTACGCCAAGCTGTCAGATCGCAAAAGCCTCAAGAGCAATTTCATCAAGCTGGCCACTAGTGATGTTGATGATTACAACAAGAAGGCCGCACCCTCAGCACCAACTCCTCAGCCCTTAATTGAGGAGCCAACAGATGAATCTCCTCATGATGAGGAAACTCCTCAAGCTAAGGAAGAACACCAAGAGCGCCGTGTTGATGAACCGGCTATTGAAGAAATCATCATGGAAACTCCAACTGATAAATTTGCTGCAGCTGATGAGACTGCTCCTGATCCACCTGCTTCATCAAAGCTGGCTGATGACTCTGTTCCAGCTGGTTCCTCAATACCAGCTGAAGAATCTGTAGAGAGAACCCCTTCACCAAAAGCTTCAAAGGTGAAGAAGATGATTCCGTCTGCATCAGACGTGAAGAAAACAAGGGCTGTTGAAAAGGAAGCTAAAAAGAGAAAGTCCTCCTCAGCAGAAGAAGAAACAGAGGCGAAGCGCCTCAAAGCACTTGAAGAATCTGCTCCTCTGGACCCTGTGCCCCTGAATGTCGCTCCTTCCTATGAGATGGTCATCACTGATGATCCAGCAAAAAAGGCAGATGAGGAAATGAAGGATGTCGCCCCTGAGGAACACACTGACGAGGAAATTCAGATAGACGACAGTCCTCAACCTCTCATTCCTCAGATAGAAAATGTTCAAGCATCAGCTGCACCAGCTGATGAAACTGTCTCTGCCACAAAGCCAGCTGAGGAAAAACAAGCTGAAAATCCTCAAGCTGACGAAATTCAACACTCTAAGCATACTCCTCAAGATGAGGAACAGGCTGATCCAACTCCTCCAACTGAGAAAGAAGCAGAAATTCCTCAGCCTGAAGCACAGCCAGAGCAAGCACCATCTCCTCAGCCTGAAGTACCAGCTAAAGAAATTCCTCACCCTGAGGAAAATGCTGAAGAGAATGCACCTGCCCAAGACAATGCATTCATCGTGCTCAACCCAGAGACTGCTATTGTTGTCTCCCCTCCTATTCCTCAGCAAAATCTGAAGCCAGTTCAGCGTCAGCCATTCTCCAAGCGTCCAGAGTTTCAGAAAGAAAATTTCTTTGAAGAACGCATGTACTTCATCGGTGAGAACCCCTATGACAAGCCTCAAATGAGGCATCTGAAGTTTTGGACTAGGACTCAGATGAACTACTATGCCTCTATGCTCTGTGGACGAAACAAGATATTCCAGCACATGCATATTCCTCATGTTGAGCTTGAAGCAATACCGTGCCTGGAGCCAGTCCTTAGTGTACTCCATGATGCAGGTTTACTGCCAATGTGCTCAGACATATCTGACTGGAACAGCGAGTTAATTCTTCAGTTCTATGCCACTCTTCACATATCCGGCAACCCTAAAGACATTAACACTTGGGTGTTTGATTGGATGACCCAAAACACTCACTACAAGGCTCCCGCTACTGAACTACTGCCTGTACCAATTCCCTCAGATGGAATGATGGAAGTCCTCATGAAACCTTTGGCTGAAGGAAAATCTTCAAGAACAACCTTCCTCGTCCACGAGCTCAAGTACACACCCAGGTCTGTCTACAGAATCCTCTGCAGTGTGCTCGCGCCAATCAAAGGCCATGACGATGAAGAAGATGTTGTAGGCCTCATGAAGAATATCCTCTTCAACATCATTCATGGTATTCCTATCAACATCCATGATTTCTTCTTGAGGACTTTGGCCGACAATGCTATGTGTCCTTTTGATCACAAGATATATGCCCCATGGATCATGAGATTCATCAGGACAAGGACAGGCATCAACTTTCACGCTGATTTCCAAAACCATGTTGGTTATATGCCTCCTATCCGGGTCAACAAGAAGACTTTTGAGTCCATTGAAGGCAGTAGGCCCCTTGATGGCCAGTTCAGAGAGCCAGAAGCTTATTCTTCATGGGATGACACTGAGACTCGTTCGGCAAGCCCCATTCCTCCTCGCGTGATGAATACCAGAGAGCTCCTCCTCAGTCTTCACCAGAAGGTGGATCGCAACCACAAATGGGTCAAACGCCAGTTTGGTGCCATTGTGAAAACCCTCACTGAAACACAGAACTCTGTGAAGCTCAACCATCACTATCTGCATGAGGTTTTTGATCGCACCTGGGCTACACTTGCACATCTGAAGACTCAGACTGAGCTTGAAGAAATGGACTTTGAGCGAGACTTTGACTGGTCGTGGCCTCCCAAGAAGAATTTCAGGCCTATTCCAGTGCCAGACCTTGAAGACAGCTCCTTTTCTTCATTCCGCACTGCTGAGACTGATGAAGAACAACTCGACACTGCCACTGGTCCAAGGAAGAAGACTACTCCCAGGAAGCATCACGACTCTTCCTCAACCGTCAAGGAGTGAAATCTTCACGGGCGTTAGTCCTCAGTTTGTCCCTTTTTGTCACTTGATGACAAAGGGGGAGAAACTTGAGAGTTAGTCTTCAAGCGGGATATTTTTTGGGGCTTATGAACTATATTTAAGTTACAAACTCTTGGCTCTTCTAAAGTTTTTATGTAATGAGTTGTAAGTTAAGCCCGATGGTACTCTGACGCTTTTGAACGTTTTTCTTCGCATGCTTATTCCTCAAGTTTTAATGCACGCATGCTGGAATTCGTCAGATACCATTTGTCATCATGCATCTTCATTTTCTTCATATGATATGTTACATGTATGCATGATTTACAAGACTCAGGGGGAGATCTCCATGATATAAATCATCAATGTGCATTTGCTTTAAAAGCAAATCCTCAAGATATGCACATCTTCAGGGGGAGTCTCTCTGAATCTTGATTTCAAATTCCTCAAATGAGTATTTACACTTCATATTTTTGATCCCTGTTGAAGACTTAACCTAATTGTCATCAACCACCAAAAAGAGGGAGATTGTAAGTGCATCTAGTGCCCCTTAGTGATTTTGGTGGTTTGAAGACTTATAGGTTAAGTATCTAATGTGTTTGTGAGTGTACACAAGATCTATAAGTCATTGAGGAGTTTGAGATATTTGAAGAATATCGACCCCTAACGATATATGTCTTCAGTTGAAGAAATTGGTCTGAAGATGAAGAAATGAATCGCGAGGAATCTGCGATGAAATTGATATTCCTCATGAAGATACCGATATTGAGAAGTCTGGTGGTTCCTGAAGAAAATCACTCAGAAGAAATAGAAGCATGAAGATTTACACTTTCTGTTTTACTTTCTTCGCATTTGAGTAATAGGAACACCTTACTGTTAAAGGGGGTCAAAGTTACACTATGGAATGAATTTCCTCATGATGCTCAACCCAAGCCTAATCCTACCAAAAGCCTCAAGTGAGGAATATGAGTGACATGAGGACTCTCACAGTTGAGGGTTCCGAACGTTTCGATACCCACGCCAAGTCACTGGTCTTATCCACTCCAACGGTCATACTATTTAAGGGCATTAGTGTCAAATCATGTCGGGATGCTCCCAAGCTATAAATAGCCACCCCCACAACCACCAGCTGGTTGGCTGCTCCGTTAGAAACTGACACTTGTCATAAGAGCAACCCAAATTCCTCAGAGCCTTCGAGAGTAATTCATCAGTGAGGAAATATGCCGAAACCACAAACCAAACCTAGTGATTGAGCATCACTGAAGAAGTTGTTCCTGTGTGGGACTGAAGCCTTTTACCTTTGAGGCTGTGCATCCTCCAGACGGTTAGACGTCATGGTCTAGAGCTTTCCAGCAGTCAATTGTGGATCGCCGGGTGACCAAGTTTGTGAGGGTTTGGAAGTCTGCCCTGAAGACTTACCACGAGTGTTAGGCGAGGATTGTGTGTCCTTAGCTCAAGGAGAATACGGTAGGGACTGTGTGTCCCGGGACTGGGTGTCTTTTGATTTAAATACCAAGCCGCTCCAAACCAGATGTACAACTGTCACAACAGTTGGAACTGGGTCATCAACGACTGTCTTCACTGAGAAACGGGTTCTAGTTCCTCAACTCCTTACTTTCCTTGTATTATGTGTTGATGACTTTCACTGCGACTGTTTGAAGAATTTGTTGAAGACTTTCTCTGAATTTCCTCAACCCCAAATTCTTCACTTTAGTTAATCCTCATCTGTATTCTGCGTGCCTGCTAACAGTGCAATCTGTTTTCACATTCTTCACTCTGAAAAACTGTTGTTGTGAAACTTTGCACATCTGATCCTTTACTGTTTCCGCTGTAAGTTAGTCATCAGTGAGGAATTTCCTCAAAAGGAATTTCCTCAGTGATGAAATTCTAAAAATCTCCTATTCACCCCCTCTAGTCGATATAACGCACTTTCAGTATGATCATTGCCTTACATATCGTCATGACTTTGCGCGGTTCTATCAATTGCTCGACAGTAATTTGTTCACCCACCGTGATATTTTATATTTTGAGAGAAGCCTCTAGTGAACACTATGGCCCCGGGGTCTACTCCACACCATATTTTCAGCCTTGCACTTTTTACTTCGTTGCACTTTCCGCCTTCAGATCTCACTTTGCAAACAATCTTGAAGGGATTGACAACCCCTTTGAAGCGTTGGGTGCAAGCTCGTTTGTGTTTGCGCAGGTACTCTGGACTTGACGAGACTCTCCTACTGGATCGATACCTTAGTTCTCAAACTGAGGGAAATACTTACTGCTCCTTTGCTACATTACCCTTTCCTCTTGAAGGAAAAAACCAACACAAGCAAGTCTCCGTCAACGTGTCAATTTCTGGCGCTGTTGTTTGAGAAGTAGCATACCCTGGCTAAATATCAGGTTAGAAATCATCCTCTTATTTATACCCTTATCAAGAAATTCATGGCGAACCATGCTATCATAATCTAGATATCTCTCAGGAAGAAGCATCTCTTCTTCCTCGTACAGTCTAATAGGTATCTGAAAATGTTTAGCAAGACGGGTAGCATGGATACCTCCATAAACAACGCCTTTAGTATGGTTCGTGTTCAACCGTTGAGCCACTATAGCGCCCAAGCTATAAGTTTTATCATTATAAAGAGCTTCGTGCAAAACCGCAAGATTTGGGGAGCTAAGAGCCCCAGCTTTCCCACGGCCAATCAAACATGTTCCCACAAATAATGAGAGATACCGAAGCACGGGAAAATGTATACTTGCAACTCAAGCGCAAGACACTCCTCTCTCCTCTCCTACATCAATAGTATCAATGAAAGCCTCCAAGTCCCGTGGACGAGGTTCATGAATATCCCCAACATAAGGTAATTTTCAAACATTGCAAAAATCCTGAAGTGACATGCGCTGGGGGATATCATATAACTTGAACTCAACCATAGGAGGACTCTTCCTTGGATAGAAATTAAAGCTTTGCACGAAAATATTAGTGAGGCGGAGGTATTGTGGACACTTATCTTCAACAAATGCGGTAAGGCATGCGTTCTCCACCAAGTAATAAAAATCCTCATAAAGACCGGCGTCACGTAACAACACATCGCTTGGCCACTCGCACGCTCGAACTTCTGCAACTCGGGGGACCGGATACTTGGGTTTCTTCTTCTCATTGTCATCTTCCTTGGGGTCACGGCTTGAAGAGCCTCTTAGGAATCTCCTAATCTCAACCTAATTTTTTAGTGACTCAAAAGAAAAATGAACAAGGCTCAACAAAACTCATAACAACTACTCCTACAAGTGCCTAGAGGCCATATCATGCATCAAAACTACTTGGGACCAACTAAAATTAGCATGCAAAGCTCAAGAACAGGGTCACCAAGGCAGCAAAAATATGCAACGAATAAAGCACTAGAGCAAAAACTAATTGGACCAATGGAGGAGTCACATACCAAGGAACAATCCCCCCGAAACAGTTTGGTGAATGGGGCTTTGCACAAGGAGATCGAAAAATGGAGCAAGAAGAGCAAGAACACGGGTTTGAGCTGTGGAATGATTTTTTCTGGAGGTAGAAGAAGGAGATGAGAGCTGGCATAAGTGGAGGGGGGCCACGTGGGGCCCACAAGCCTGCCACGCGCAGCCAGGGGGTGCCCGCGCCTCCTGGGCTTGTGGCCCACTCGTGCATCCCCCTGACTAGCTCTCTATCTCAGAAATTTTCAAAAATTCCAGAAAAAATCATACTTGATTTTCAGGGCATTTGATGAACTTTTATTTTCGGGACACTTTTCTAAGGGACGCAAAAAGTAGAAAACAGGAAAATAAAGCTAAATTTATCATTTTTCTTCTAAGCAACAAAAAATAAAAGTTCGGAATAGAAGGTTGTGACTCCTAGATTCATCCATCTCATGGTCATCAAAAGAAATCTGTCAATGAGGTTGATCAAGTCTCCTTAACAAACTTTTTTCGAATCACATGAAACCAGAGAATTTTCGAATAATCACTAGGTTACCTCAACGGGGATGTGCATATCCCCAACAAGTAAATCATACTTCATCTTGACAGTAGGTACAGGGCATTCAAAGCTTCCAATAAGAATTGATGAAGTTTTTTCAATAGCATTGATGCAATGTACTCGATATTGTTTCTTCGGAAAGTGCACCGTGTGCTCATTACCATTAACATGGAAAGTGACATTGCCTTTGTTGCAATCAATAACAACCCCTACAATGTTTAAAAAGGGTCTTCCAAGGATGACCGCCATGGCATCATCCTCGGGAATATCCAGAATAACAAAGTTTGTAAATATAGTAACGTTAGCAACCACAACAGGCACATCCTCGCAAATGCCGATAGGAAAAGCAGTTGATTTGTCAGACATTTGGAAAGACATTTCAGTGGGTGTCAACTTATCCAATTCAAGTCTATGATGAAGAGAGAGAGGCATAACACTAACACCAGCTCCAAGATCGCATAAAGCAGTTCTAACTTAATTTCCTTTAATGGAGCAAGGTATAGTGGTCACTCCGGGATCACCTAGTTTCTTAGGAGTTCCACCCTTGAAGGTGTAATTAGCAAGCATGGTGGAAATCTCAACCTCAGGTATCTTCCTTTTATTAGTCACAATATTTTTCATGTACTTAGCATAAGGAGACATTTTGAGCATATTTGTCAAACACATTTACAGAAAGACATGTCTAATCATTTCAACAAAGCGCTCAAAATCCTCATCATCCTTTTTCTTGGATGGTTTGGGAGGAAAGGGCATGGGTTTCTGAACCCATGGTTATCTTTCTTTACCATGCTTCCTAGCAATGAAGTCGTTCTTATCGTATCTCTTGTTCTTAGGTTGTGGGTTATCAAGATCAACAGCACGTTCAATCTCCACATCCTTATCATTACTAGGTTGAGCATCATCATGAACACCACTATCGATATTATCACTAGGCTCATGTTCATCACCAGATTGTGTTTCGGCATCAGAAACAGAGATATCATTTGGATTCTCAGGTGTAACAGCAACAGGTTTGCTAACATGCAAGTTCCTATCATCTTTCTTTTTCTTCCTATTACTAGGATGACTAGGTGCCTCAGTGCTAACTCCTTGAGAATCTTGTTCAATTCTCTTAGGATGGCCCTCAGGATATAAAGGTTCCTGAGTCATTCTACCACCTCTAGTGACGACTCTAATAGAATTGTCATTCAACTCATTGAGCAAGTCATTTTGAGCCTTAAGTACTTGTTCTACTTGAGTAGTGACCATAGAGGCATGCTTACTCAAAAGCTTAAGATCATTGACATTTCTATCCACACAAGCACTTATATGACTAATCATGCGAGCATTTTGTTCCAAATGTCTCCTAACATAATCATTGAAACTTTGTTGTTTGGAAACGAAGTTATCAAATTCATGTAAGCATAAGCTAGCAGTCTTATCATAAGGAATATCACTCTCATTGAATTTACGAAGAGAATTTACCTCTACTACCTGTGTCGGGTTATCAAGACCATGTACTTCTTCAATAGGTGGTAGATTCTTAACATCTTCAGATTTAATACCTTTCTCTTGCATAGATTTCTTGGCTTCTTGCATATCTTCAGGACTGGGGAATAGAATACCTCTTTTCTTCGGAGTTGGCTTGGGAGGTGGTTCAGGAATAGTCCAAGCATTATCATTGCTCAAGATATTATTCAATAGAATTTTAGCTTGTTCCACACTTCGTTCCCTGAAAACACAACCAGCACAACTATCTAGGTGGTCCCTAGAAGCATCGGTTAGTCCATTATAAAAGATATCAAGTATTTCATTTTTCTCAAGAGGGTGATCAGGCAAAGCATTCAGTAACTCGATAAGCCTCCCCCAAGCTTGTGGGAGACTAACTTCTTCAACTTGCACAAAGTTATATATATCCTGCAAGGCAGCTTGTTTCTTATGGGCAGGAAAATATTTCTCAGAGAAGTATAAGATCATATCCTGGGGACTACTCACACAACCAGGAGCAAGAGAAGTAAACCAAGTCTTAGCATCACCATTTAGCGAGAAAGGAAACAACTTAAGGATATAGTAATGGCGAATCTTTTCCTCACTCGTGAATAGGGTGGCTATATCATTCAGCTTAGTAACATGTGCTACAACCGTTTCAGACTCATAACCATGAAAAGGATCAGATTCGACCAAAGTGATTAACTCAGGATCGACAGAGAATTCATAATCCTTATCAGTCACAAAGATGGGTGAAGTAGAAAACTTAGGATCGTATTTCATTCTAGCATTCAGAGATTTTTCTTTCCACTTGCCCAATAAATTCTCAAGATCATAGCTATCCTTACAAGCAAGAAAGTCCTCAGCTACCTCTCCCTCCATAACATAACCCTCAGGTATATCAGGCAATTCGTATCTGGGAGAGCTAGTTCTAACAGGTGAAACAACACGTTCTACTTCAATAATTTTGGTAGTTTCAGAAGTATCATCACATTCAGGAGCAACTCTAGCAATTTGTGCATCAAGGAATGCACCCAGTGGCAAAGCAGTATCAAGCAAAGCATCATCATAAGCATCATGGATAGCAGAAGTAGCATCATCAAGCACATGCGACATATCAGGATTACTAATAGGTGGTGGTGTCGCAAACTTAGTCATAACTGAAGGTGAATCAAGTGCAGAGCTAGATGGCAGTTCCTTACCTATCCTTGTAGTTGAGGGCAAGACTTTAGTTTTTGGATCTCTCTGATTCCTCATAGTGATCAACAGACGTAAATCCCGAGTGACTCAGAGAATAGAGCTATGCCTCCCCGGCAATGGCGCCAGAAAATAGTCTTGATAACCCACAAGTATAGGGGATTGATACGTCTCCAACATATCTATAATTTTTGATGGTTTCATGATATTATCTTGTCAAACTTTGGACGTTTTGCATGCCTTTTATATATTTTTTGGGACTAACTTATTAACTCAGTGCCAAGTGCCAGTTCCTGTTTTTTCCATGTTTTTGACCCCTTTCAGAGGAGATTTTGAAACGGAGTCCAAACGGAATAAAATCCCCAAAAAGATTTTTTTCCATAACAGAAGAAGATTGGGAGACTTGAGAGCCAAGGCAGGGGGTCCCCAGGGGCCCCACAAGCCCCCTCACCACGGCCAGGGGGGAGACCGTGGCCCACAGGCTTGTGGGCCCCCTGGACCTCCTTTGCCCTAGGTTTTGCGCCTATATATCCCCAAAAATTCCACAAAAAATCAGGAGATCATCGAAAGTACTTTTCCGCCGCCGCAAGCTTCTGTCTCCGCAAGATCCCATCCGGGGCACGTTCTCGTGCCCTATCGGAGGGGGGATTCGGATACGGAGGGCTTCTTCATCAACACCATGACCTCTCCGATGATGTGTGAGTAGTTCACCATAGACCTACGGGTCCATAGCTAGTAACTAGATGTCTTCTTCTCTCTCTTGGATTTTCAATACAAAGTTCTCCATGATCTTCATGGAGATCTATCCGATGTAATCTTCTTTTGCGGTGTGTTTGTCGAGATCCGATGAATCGTGGATTTATGATCAGATTATCTATGAATCTTATTTGAGTTTCTTCTGATCTTTCTTATGCATGATTTCATATCCTTGTAATTCTCTTTGAGTTGTGGGTTTTGTTTGGCCAACTAGATATATGATTCTTGCAATGGGAGAAGTGCTTGGTTTTGGGTTCATACCGTGTGGTGACCTAACCCAGTGACAGAAGGAGTAGCGAGGCACGCATCATGTTGTTTCCATCAAGGGTAAAAAGATGGGGTTTTCATCATTGGTTTGAGTTTATCCCTCTACATCAGGTCATCTTGCTTAAGGCGTTACTCTGTTAGTCATGAACTCAATACACTAGATGCATGCTGGATAGCGGTCGATGTGTGGACTAATAGTAGTAGGTGCAGAAAGTATCGGTCTAGTTGTCTCGGACGTGATGCCTATATGTATGATCATTGCCTTAGATATCATCATGACTTTGCACGGTTCTATTAATTGCTCGACCGTAATTTTTTCACCCACCGTGATATTTTCTATTTTGGGAGAAGCCTCTAGTGAACACTATGGCCCCCATGTCTACTCCACACCATATTTTCAGCCTTCGTTGCACTTTCGTCCTTCAGATCTCACTTTGCAAACAATCTTGAAGGGATTGACAACCCCTTTGAAGCGTTGGGTGCAAGCTTGTTTGTGTTTGTGCAGGTACTCTGGACTAGACGAGACCCTCCTACCGGATCGATACCTTGGTTCTCAAACTGAGGGAAATACTTACTGCTCCTTGGCTGCATCACCCTTTCCTCTTCAAGGGAAAAACCAACGCAAGCATGTCTCCGTCAACGTGTCAATTTCTAGCGCTATTGTTTGAGAAGTAGCAAGAAGAATTTCTGGCACCGTTGCCGGGGAAGGACTTTTGTTGTCGTAGCAGAAGAATTTCTGGCGCCGTTGCCGGGGAGGATCAAGTCAAGAATTCATCCAAGTAAGTGTCGCAGACTCATCTCTTGCATTTACTTTGTTTGCCAGTTGCCTCTCGTTTTCCTCTCCCCCACTTCACAATTTGCCTTTTTATTTGCCTTTTTTCGTTTGCCTTTTCCGTTCGCCCTTTTCTCTAGCTTGCTTTCTGTTTGCTTGTGTGCCATGTGCCTTCAATATGCTTGCATCTTCGCTTGCTGAAAATCTAGTGATATGGATCCTCATCCACTTGCTAATCTCTTTAAGAGATCCAATTATGTTGATCCAATTGCTAGTGAGTTGAGTGCACTTGACTATCTTTATGGAGTTTTGCTTGAGATGCTTGAATCTGAAAATCGTGATGAAGAAATTTATGAAATGATTCACGAGGGTTCCTTGAATGAAAAGCATGATTGCAATGATTTCATTATAAATTCTATTAATGACAATCATGCTAAAAATATGCAAAACCCTAATCTTGGGGATGCTAGTTTTTCCATGTCCACTACTTGTTGCAATGATATTTGCAATAATATTGAAAGTGGGTTTGGAGAAGTCATGACTTTAGTTGATGATAATCCCACTATTTTTGAAGAGCGTCAACTTTGCATGCATGTGGATCATGAAAATAATATCCTTTGTGATAGCTATTTTGTTGAATTTGATTATGATCCCACATGTAATTGCTATGAGAGAGAAAAATATTGTGGTGGAAACTTTCATGTTACCAAATTACCTCTCGTTATGTGGAGATTGCTATTGTCTCTTTCTTCTTCCGTGCATATGGCAACTATTGGTTGTCTTGACAATCTGTTTTCTTAAAAAATGCCTATGCATAGGAAGCATGTTATACTTAGATGTGATTTTCACATGCTTTATGATGCTCTCGTTGTGTTTCAATTCTTGTCTTTTGTGTGAGCATCATTGATTTATCAATGCCTAGCTAAGGGCGTTAAACAATAGCGCTTGTTGGGAGGCAACCCAATGAATTTATCTTTTTCTTTCTGTTTTGTTGCGTCCACATCATCATAATTCTGTTGTGATTGTGTTTTTTGTGTTTCTTTTTGTGTTTGAGCCAAGCAAAACCTTTATGACTAGTCTTGGTTATGGTTGTTTGATCCTGCTGGAAAAAGACAGAAACTTTTCGCCCACGAGATGAATTTTCATTTTTATTCACAAAGAGCTTTTGAGTTGATTCTTTTTTGCTTCTGGTTGATATGCCTTTTGCCCAGGCAGTCGTAATGTTTTAGATTTCTTGAGGTACCAGAAGTATACGAATTAACGGATTGCTACAAACTGGTCTGTTTTTGACAGATTCTGTTTTTGTTGAGTTGGTTGCTTGTTTTGATGATACTATGGTTAGTATCGGGAGGGTACTAGCCATGAAGAAGTGAGAATAAAGTAGCCCAACACCAATATAGATGGAATTCAAGTTTGCTACAGTACCAAAAGAGGTGGTGGTTTGTTTTCTTGTGCTAATGTTATCACGAGTTTCTGTTTAAGTTTTGTGTTGTGAAGTTTTCAAGTTTTGGGTGATGTTCTCATGGACAAAGATATAAGGAGTGGAAAGAGCTCAAGCTTGGGGACGCCCAAGGCATCCCAAGCCAAATTCAAGGACACCAAAAAGCCTAAGCTTGGGGATCCCCCGGGAGGGCATCCCCTCTTTCGTCTTCAATCCATCGGTAACATTACTTGGAGCTATATTTTTATTCACCACATGATATGTGTTTTTCTTGGAGCGTCTTGTATCATAGGAGTATTTTCTTTTTGTTGTGTCACAATCATCCTTGCTGCACACCTTTTTGAGAGAGAGAGACATGCACTCATCGTGATTTTGCTGGAATGCTCATAGTGCTTCACTTATATCTTTTGAGCTAGATACTTTTGCTCTATGTGCTTCACTTATATCTTTTAGAGCACGGCGGTGCATGATTTGGTAGTTGGCTTATGCTATGAAAGTAGTCCCAAAGGTGATAGGTACCCAAAGAGGATACAAAACCTCCATCTTCATGTGTATTGAGTAGAAAGAGAAGTCTTGATTCATCTCAATTAGTTTTGAGACGTGGATTTGGTAATATTAAGAGCTATGTTAGTAGGGTGTTGTGAATCTAGAAGCACTTATGTTGAAGTTAGTGATTCCCGTAGCATGCACGTATGGTGAACCGCTATGTTAGGAAGTCGGAGCATAATTGATCTATTGATTGTCATCCTTTGTGTTGAGGTCAGGATCGCGCGATGGTTAACACCTACCAACCCTTCCCCTAGGAGTATGCGTTTAGCACTTTGTTTCGATTACTAATAAAAACTTTCGCAACAAGTATGCGAGTTCTTCATGACTAATGTGAGTCCATGGTATAGATGCACTTTCACCTTCCACCATTGCTAGCCACTCTAGTGCCGCGCAATTCTTGCCGGTACACAAACCCACCATATGCCTTCCTCAAAACAGCCACCATTCCTACCTACTATGGCATTTTCATAGCCATTCCGAGATATATTGCCATGCAAGTCCCACCGTTCCGTCTCATGACTTGTTTCGTCACTCTCATATTGCCATTGCATGATCATAAGATAGCTAGCGAGATGTTTCAACGTCATACGCCAAGCTAGATCGTTGCACATCCCGGTACACCGCCGGAGGCATTTCCTATAGAGTCATCATCATTTTGAGCTTTGAGTTGTGAGTAAATAAAAGTGTGATGATCATCATTACTAGAGCATTGTCCCATGTGAAGAAAAAAAGAGGCCAAAGAGCCCAAAAAAAAGAGGCCAAAAGCTCAAATAAAAAAAAGAGAGAAAAAGAGAGAAGGGACAATGCTACTATATTTTTCCACACTTGTGCTTCATATGATCATTGCCTTAGATATCGTCATGACTTTGCACGGTTCTATCAATTGCTCGACACTAATTTGTTCACCCACTGTGATATTTGCTATTTTGAGAGAAGCCTCTAGTGAACACTATGGCCGCCGGGTCTACTCCACACCATATTTTGAGCCTTACACTTTTTACTTGTTGCACTTTCCGCCTTCAGATCTCACTTTGCAAACAATCTTGAAGGGATTGACAACCCCTTTGAAGCGTTGGGTGCAAGCTCGTTTGTGTTTGCGCAGGTACTCTCGACTTGACGAGACCCTCCTACTGGATCGATACCTTGGTTCTCAAACTGAGCGAAATACTTACTGCTCCTTTGATGCATCACCCTTTCCTCTTCAAGGGAAAAACCAACGCAAGCAAGTCTCCATCAACGTGTCAATTTCTGGCGCTGTTATTTGAGAAGTAGCAAGAAGAATTTCTGGCGCCGTTGCCGAGGAAGGACTTTTGTTGCCATAGCAGGGATCGCAACAGTTTTCGAGGGTAGAGTATTCAACCCAAATTTGTTGATTCGACACAAGGGGAAGCCAAAGAATATTCTCGAGTATTAGCAGCTGAGTTGTCAATTCAACCACACCTGAAAGACTTAGTATTTGCAGCAAAGTTTCAGTAGCAAAGTAGTGTGATAGTAACGGTAGCAGCGGTAACAGTAGCAGCAGTGACAACAGTAGCAGTAACAGTAGCTGCAGTGATAGCAGTAGCGTTAAAGTAACTTAGCAAGGACCAGTAGGCACTACAGGAATTTGAGAATTTGGCGTCTGCCATGGTTGACGGCAAAGGGGGGAACCACAGACGGCAAAGGCTTTGCCGTCCGTCAATAGACGGTAAAGTAGACGGCAAGAATATATCCGGTGAAGAGGTTCTTTGTCCTCTGCTTTTGTAAGGCGGACGACAAAGAAGCTCTGCCGTGAGGGGGCAGACGACAAATTAAATGGGACGACAGATCCATAGACGGTCCCGTTAAGTGTTAACGGCAGGCCTCCCCTCGTTGCCGTCTGCCCTCCCCCCCCTTTGCCATGAGGGGGCTGACGGCAAAGGGGGGACCCAACCCCTCTCTCTCTCCCACCTTTGTCGTCTGCCCTTCTCCCTTTGCCATGAGGGGGCTGACAGCAAAGGGGGGACCCAGCCCCTCTCTCTCCCCCCTTTGTCGTCTGCCCTTCTCCCATTGCCATGAGGGGGCTGACGGCAAAGGGGGGACCCAACCCCTCTCTCTCCCCTCTTTGTCGTCTGCCCTTCTCCCTTTGCCATGAGGGGGCTGACGGCAAAGGGGGGACCCAGCCCCTCTCTCTCCTCTCTTTGCCGTCTGCCCTGAGTCCTTTGCCGTCTGCCCCCTCATGGCAAAGGCTGAAAACAACCGCTTTTTATTTTATTATATCCAGAATTTTTCACAATAATCAGGATATATATATATATATGACAAAAATAAATTTGTTTCCGTACTCATAACCATATTAAAATAACTTTCATCCATAGTACATACATACTATGCAAGTTGCATCCGTACCAAACCATATATTACACCAGTTTCATCCATGCATACAAAGTTTCATATATAACCATATACTACAATAGTTTCAATACAAGGTTTCGTGAAGCCATGGTATAAGAAATCATATTCAAGCATTCCATCAATATAATCCAAGCTTCCCGTGAAGTGAATGTAATGTGCAAAATGACAAATAAGAAAGTTAGAAGAAGAATACTAGATGAAGAAGTATATATAGGTTATTTCGGAGAAAACTTAGCTAAGTATAGGATATTTAATAGCTAAGTTAGGTGGAATAGGTCATCTTGGAGCTACATAGCCTTATTATGTCATTTAGGAGAGAACTTAGCTAAGTATAGGTCATTCTAGATCTAACTTGGATAAAATATGTCATTTTGTAGCCAACTATGATTATTAATCCATTTTGACCTTATTATGTCATTTTGGAGCTAAATTAGTCATTTTAATGAGCTAACCAAGGTTCTTATGATTTTTTACCTAACTATGCTAATTATGTCATTTTGGAGGATAATTAGCTAAGTATGTTTTTGTTGGGGAAAATAACCTACGTAGAAGAAGAAAGAGAAGAAGCAAGAAGAGAAGAAGCAAGAAGAGAAGAAGAAGGAGAAGAAAAAGAAGAAGAAGAAGGAGGAGGAGGAGGAGGAGAAAGAGGAGGAGAAGGAGAAGGAAGAGGAGAAGAAGAAGAAAAGAAGAAGGACAATAAGAAGGAGAAGAAGGAGGAGAAGGAGGAGAACTCCTCCTTCTCCTCCTTCTCCTTCTTCTTCCTCCTTCTCCTTCTCCTTCTCCTTCTTCTTCTGTTCTTCTTCTCTTCTTCTTATTCTTCTTCCTTCTTTTCAATTTTCCTCTTTCTTCTCCTCTTGTCCCCTTCTTCGGGCTAAATTAGCTAATTATGCCTTTTTGGAGCTAATTATGTCATTTTGAGGATAATTAGGTAAGTATAGGTCATGTTTTATTAAATAGACCATTTTGGACCTAACTAAGCTAATTATGTCATTTAGGTGGAAGCCTAGCTAACTATAGGTTATTTCGGAGCTAACTTGGGTAAAATATGTCATTCCGGAGCAAACTATGTTTATTAAGCCATTTTGGATCTAGCTAAGCTAATTATAGGCCATTTAATACCTAAGTTAGGGGGAATAGGTCATCTTGGAGCTAAGTTAGCCTTATATGTCATTTAGGAGAGAACTTAGCTAACTATAGGTCATTTTTTATTAAATAGGTCATTTTGGAGCTAACTAAGCTAATTATGTCATTTAGGTGGAAGCCAAGCTAACTATATGTCGTTTTGGAGCTAACTTGGGTTAAATATGTCATTTTGGAGCTAACTATGCTTATTAAGCCATATTGGAGCTAAATTGGCTAATTATATCATTTAGGTGGAAGCCAAGCTAAGTATATAATATTCATGAGCTAACCAAGGTTCTTATGCCATTTTGAGCTTATTATTTCATTTTTGAGCTAAATTTGTCATTTTAATTAGCTAACCAAGGTTCTTATGATGTTTTCACCTAACTAAGCTAATTATGTCAATTTGTAGGATAATTAGCCAATTTTGTCTTCGTTGGATGAGTCTAAGCTACGTAGAAGAAGAGAAAGAGAAGAAGCAAGAAGAGAAGAAGAAGGAGAAGTAAAAGAAGAAGAAGGAGGAGGAGGAGGAGAAGGAGGAGGAGAAGGAGAAGGAAGAGGAGAAGAAGAAGAAAAGAAGAAGGACAAGAAGAAAAATAAGAAGGAGGAAAAGAAGGAGAAGGAGCTTCTCTCCTCCTTCTCCTTCTTCTCCTTCTTCTTCCTCCTTCTCCTTCTCCTTCTTCTTCTCTTCTTCTTCTTCTTCCTTCTTTTCAATTTTCCTCTTTCTTCTCCTCTTGTCCCCTTGTTCGGGCTAAATTAGCTAATTATTCGTTTTTGGAGCTAATTATGTCATTTGGGAGGATAATTAGCTAAGTATAGGTCATTTTTTATTAAATAGGTCATTTTGGAGATAACTAAGCTAATTATATCATTTAGGTGGAAGTCAAGCTAACTATATGTCGTTTTGGAGCTAACTTGGGTTAAATATGTCATTTTGGAGCTAACTATGCTTATTAAGCCATATTGGAGCTAAATTGGCTAATTATATCATTTAGGTGGAAGCCAAGCTAAGTATATAATATTCATGAGCTAACCAAGGTTCTTATGCCATTTTGAGCTTATTATTTCATTTTTAGCTAAATTGGTCATTTTAATGAGCTAACCAATGTTCTTATGATGTTTTCACCTAACTAAGCTAATTATGTCATTTTGTAGTATAATTAGCCAATTTAGTCTTTGTTGGATGAGTCTAAGCTATGTAGAAGAAGAGAAATAGAAGAAGCAAGAAGAGAAGAAGAAGGAGAAGTAAAAGAAGGAGGAGGAGGAGGAGGAGAAGGAGAAGGAAGAGGAGAAGAAGAAGAAAAGAAGAAGAAGGAGAAGAAGGAGAAGGAGCTTCTCTCCTCCTTCTCCTTCTTCTCCTTCTTCTTCCTCCTTCTCCTTCTCCTTCTTCTTCTCTTCTTCTTCTTCTTCTTCCTTCTTTTCATTTTTCCTCTTTCTTCTCCTCTTGTCCCCTTCTTGGGCTAAATTAGCTAATTATGCCTGTTTGGAGCTAATTACGTCATTTTGGAGGATAATTATCTAAGTATATGTCATTTTTATTAAATAGACCATTTTGGAGCTAACTAAGCTAATTATGTCATTTAGGTGGAAGCCTAGCTAACTATAGGTCATTTCAGAGCTAACTTGGGCAAAATAGGACATTTCGGAGCAAACTATGCTTATTAAGGCATTTTGGATCTAGCTAAGATAATTATAGGCCATTTAATACCTAAGTTAGGGGGAATAGGCCATCTTGGAGCTACGTAAGCCTTATTATGTCATTTAGGAGAGAACTTAGCTAACTATAGGTCATTTTTTTATTAAATAGGTCATTTTGGAGCTAACTAAGCTAATTATGTCATTTAGGTGGAAGCCAAGCTAACTATATGTCATTTTGGAGCTAACTTGGTTTAAATATGTCATTTTGGAGCTAACTATGCTTATTAAGCCATATTGGACCATTATGCGGTTCTTGAGCAAAACACTAGAAATAACATACCATTATCTTCATCACGGCGGTGAAGCACGGTGGCTTTGGCTTGTTTCACCTAGAGAAGGCTGCCGTGGAGAAGGCTCCACTGTAGAAGGGTAGTGCGATGCGTTTCGGGAGATATTCTGCATCAAACATCGTTTGCAATGTGTCGTTAGCATGAGGACACTCTTAAGATCACTGCATTGAAATAAAACTCACCGTCCCCGCCATGTTAATGACTGGCATCGCCAGAGGGACTTGGCCGGTCTTCTCGCACATAGACTGTACATTTGGTTTCGACAAGTCAAACTTTTTAGTTATTAATGAAACGGACATTAAAATGCAAGATTTGAAATAATATGAAGAAGAAACTTACCACGAAGAGCTTGTATATGGCCCTATTAGACGCATCATTTTGTGCCCTCTCCGCCTCCACCAATGCAGTCATCCTCTCCTCCAGCTTCCTCATCTCCTTATCCTTCTCCGCCAAAACCGCCTGCATTGCCTCTCTCTCTTTCAGAATAGCAGCCTCCAACACAACTCATTGTTAGCATTGTAATCATATTGGTTCCAACGCACAACATAATGTGGAAAGATAGTTGAGTCCATTAAACTAACCTCGACGGCGAGCTCGATTGGCCGTGGACGAGGTGTTATCTCAGGACAGGAGCTCGTTTGGCGTGCCTTTATCTGCCGGAGAGTGCTAGGACAATGTATAAGGCTGTCTCCAATGGCGATCGAGCCATGGGGCCTCCCGTTGCCAATTATCATCACCAGCTCTGGATCAATAGGCCCCTCGCTCGGGTTGAAGTCCTCCCCTTTCCTCGCCTTCCCGCGAACTCTGTACTTCACGAGCTTGTGGTGGGAGGATATGTTGGTGAAGTTTTCTGGATGCTCGAGGTCAGACTCAGAGAATGCCTTGACCTTCTTGTACGAGGCAGTATGGGCCATCGCATAAAGGTCGTACATCTGTGGCACCTCCGTCTTATTCTGACGCGCCTAAAAGAGAGAGAGAGGAAAATTGTATTAGTAAAGGGCTCAACATAGCATTAAGAATGAATTGCATGAGGCATGAAGCAAACCACATACACAGTTCTCGCCAAATTGGATTAAGTTGACGCTCCCTTGATGGTGTGGCACACCAACCATTTTGCCACGCCTCTCCTTGGCGTTGTTGTGGCTGGCCTCCCACGTTTCGGAGCACCACTGATCCACCAAGGCCTCCCAACAATCCATCTTATCCACACACCATCTCGGGGGCACCTAAGATAATAAAGAGAAATTTGAGCGCGTAAGAACCAAATCAAGGAAACTAACTACAAAGCCTTAATAATATGTCATTACCTTCATGTATTGCTCCTTCTCCATCTTAGAATCACGGCACTTCGCCTTGTCCTTCCTAATACGCCGCGAGGCATAGTAGTCTCGAACAGTCGGCACCTGAGCCTCGTGCCGAAAGTTTTGAAGTAGGCAGCAACATTCGGTTTTGATAACCTTTGCCGCGTCCTCCTCGTATCCCTCCTCACACCTGTAGTAGGTCTTCAAACGAGACAACACCGATTAGTACAATAACTAGCTATGGTTGATTTATAATTGTGTGAAGGAGAAATTACCCAAAACTGTCGGATCACCATGTCGGCCCTCGTGTGGCACAAAACACCGTCGATCTCCACCTCTGGCGGGGCCGGGGCACCCAAGTAGTGCTCCCATGTCATTCCTACCTCTCACTCCCGACCGGGCAACGTAACAAACCCTGGGAAGTTTTGACGGCAAAGCACACCAAGGACGTTGTTGGGCTTGCGGACACCCTTGGCAACAATCCAACCCCTGCAGTATGACAAATTAAAGCCAAAACATTAGATATTTGAGAAAACGTGAAGGCAGAAGGTTAAATAAGAGTAAATTAACTTACTTGTCCCCATTTGGCTTAATCAACCACCTCTGCTCGCGAGTCGCCGGCACGAGCGGGAGCCCCGAACTACCATGCTGGTAGACGGTAGCTCCCTCACCCAGCTCCTCGTCGTTATCAGCATGGCCACTTGGCTCAGCCCAGGTATCCCACTAGGTCACTAGGGACATACCCTCATCCCTGCTTTGCTCTGGAGTCACCTAGAACGAAGCCTCTCGGACAAGAGTCTCGTGGGTCGAAGGCTCGTCGACCTGAGGCTCGTGAACCGGAGACCGTGTAGCCTCCACCTCAGACGAGTCCACTCTAGAAGTCTTGTGCTCAGGTGAATCAGCTTGGGGTGGCGGCGAGGAAGGCGTGGCAGCCACCGGCCTACCTCTCCCGCGGCCACGTGTACCTTTAGTACAACATCGATACCAACATGAGTAATAAAATGTATATAAATACCAACATGCATACAACATGAGTACAACATAAATACCAACATGAGTAATACCTTTAGTACCTCTCGGCTTCGCGGGGGGTCTACCTCCTCTCATGCGGGGCGCTCCATGCACAGTAGAGAGCAACGCTCTCCGAAGAGGCGAGGCAGGAATGGAAGTACCCATCCCACCACCCGCCAACGAAGAAGGAGTCGCGGAGTGCTTTCGACCCTTTCCCACCATCTTTCAACACCTATCATGACAAAGAGTAAATGAAATTAATACAACATAAATACCAACATGAGTAATAAAATGTATATAATTTAAGTGTATCATCGTCATAAATACCAACATGACTAATAAAAATTGAATACCTAACATGAACTCAAAATTTATATATAGTAATAGTTGAATACCTGACATGAACTAATAACAATCGTGTTCGTCTATATATGCTTCGGGGTCAATAAATGCATCATGATCATCACTATCATCAATAAATGCATCATCATCATCACTATCAGGAAGAACATGTGGAAGGCCACCATTATGTAATCAGTCAAGAAGTGACAGGTCATCCCCAGCAGTAACCTCTTCTTCTTCCAGCTCTTCCTGTTCGGGCTCAGGGGTTAAGACGGATTCACTGTCACTGTCTACTTCAATGTTCTGGAGTGAAGTAGAGCGGTTCTTGAAACGTTTCTTGGACATACGTGTTTCTTGGAAGAATTCTCCTTCATATGTATCTGGGTTAATGTGATGTTCGTAATCCTCTTCATTGAGGGTAGGTGGTCTAAAATGTGGTGGCACTTCATAAACGACATCCCAACCTTTGAGATTTGGATCAGTTTGGCAGGCCCACGGTAGATAGAAAACTTGTGTCGCCTGTTGAGCCGTAATATAGACATCGGGAACATCTAAGTGGGTGTTTTGGTTGATTTCGACTAGTCCTATACGTTCATGAGTCCTTCTAGTCTCCCTCGGCCCAAACCAATAACATTTGAAGACTACGACGGTCGGTAGGTTTTCACCATAGAATAGAAGTTCATAAATTGCTTCAACTCTTCCATAATACTCGGTGCCTCCTTCGCCGATAGCAGAGACAAAACAATTTGTAGTCTTTAGGTGGGGCATAGATAGCTCTTTGCCAAAGGTACGAAAGTGATACCCGTTGATGTTGTATTTGTCAAATGAATGGACTTTATAGTCAAAACCATTAGCGACTTGTCTCAACTCGGCGTCCATAGACTCTGCATCAGCCTACAAGTTTAATACGAAAGAATGGCTACATTAGCTACAAATTAGACCAAGAAATCAAATGGGCCATTAATGGTAATTAATTACCCTTTGTTTGAACCAAGAGATGAAACGGGAATAGTCGCCTCCATGCTTTGCGAGAAGCTCATACTCTTCGACGGAATCCTTTTCAATGACCGCTCCATCCGAGATTTAGGCGACGTATCGACTATATCAAATATCCAGGAATAAGAGTAGTTCAAAGGAATTAGAAGTTGTGGAACAATAATTTACCGAGAACTTACTCGATGTACGACCGCACTTCTGTTAGGTTGGTGAAGATATACAATGAAATGGTCCGCCATTCTTCGGCATCCAACGATTTCCCCTTCGAAGCACCGGATGGTGCGAGCTTACCTTTGAATAGGTTGAGGTTGGATCGAACTTTTTTTGGATCGCCATCATTGTACCGAGGCTTCGGGTTATGCAAATGATGATTTTTGGCTTCATAGTGTGCTGTCACGAAGTTTGCCGCCTCCTCAGTAATGAATGCCTCGGCCATCGATGCTTCAATTCTACGTTTATTTTTACACTTAGCTCGAAGCGTCTTCTGCATCCTCTCAGTTGAGTAGCACCATCGATTTTGAACGGGCCCCCATTCTTGCCTCTGTCGGGCGATGCAAAATCAAATGCTGCATTGGATTAAAGAAGGCCGGTGGAAAGATATTTTCTAGTTTGTAGATCAACTCCGCCGCCAACTCTTCAATTTCATCTAGCACGCCAGGCGATAGTTCTTTCGCACAAAGAGAACGGAAGAAATAGCTCAGCTCTGCCAGTACTAGCCATTCATCCTCTGGGATAAAGCCACGCAACATCACCGGCATTACCCGCTCAATCCATATGTTCCAATCATGACTCTTGAGACCAAATATTTCAATTTCTCAAGACTCACTCCCCTCTTTAGATTCGCAGCATACCCATCGGGGAACATCAACCGCATTTTCACCCACAATAGCATTTCCCTCATAGCTGGCCTTTCAAGATTGAACCATGCCTTTGGCTTCGCTATGCTTTGCTTTCCTTTTCGTTGTCGCAGGTTTTGCAACGGTCTATCACATAGAGCCTCCAGGTCGATTCTAGCCTTAGGATTATCTTTTGACTTCCCCTCTATGCCGAACAATGTACCAGAAATGGCCTCCGCAATATTCTTTTCAATGTGCATCACGTCGATGTTGTGTGGGCAAAGGAGGTCTTTGAAGTAAGGCAGATCCCATAAGCATGACTTGTGAGTCCAGACATGTTCCGTATTATACCCTTTGAAGTATCCTGGACGCAAAGCATCAGGCTCGAGAGCGTTTTACTGATCAAGGGTCTGTTGGCCTTGAAAGTGCAGTCATGCCCTTAATCGTGTTTTGGTGTTGCTGACAACACACATATAGATAATTAATCACTAATCCCCTTTTAAGCTATTGTGAATGATCATGTGTTGATAAGGACAAGCTCATGTGCTAACAAGGACAAGATCAAGATAAGCATTCCTGAGCACTACATGCTTGATCCTTGTGGATGTTCACATGGTGAACAAATGAAGATGAATATATATAAGCTAGGCTTTCCACATTGTGTATGGGAGAGCTACTTGAAGACTTCATCATGTCTTGCTTTCAACATTGAGCCAAGAAGGAACAACAACATCAAGCTCAAGTGAAAGGGCTAACTCAAAGGTATCAGTCCCTTTGACGTTAGTGGTGCGGAGTGATGATCAGCGAATAAAAGTATACACTCAAGTATGGATCATCGGTACCCCTTTTATAATGCTTGAGTCTTTAGGGATCCCGCACTATTAAGAGGGGATCACAGGTTTTGTGATGAACTTGCTCAAACTACATCTCCACTGTTCTGATCAGACCACATATCCACTGCTCTGCTGTTATCTGAAAACAGAACAAATGCCTCGGACATCCGGCTTCCTCAGGACGTCCGAGGGCCGGACGACCTACTGCTTCGGAAATCCGGAATCCTATACCAGAGAAATCAGAGCCATATAACTCGGACTTCCGGCTCCCTCCGGACGTCCGAGGGTCGGACGTCCGACCAGCTTCGAAAATCCGGAGCTTTGCACCAAAGAAACTTGAGCCATATAACTCGGACTTCCGGCTCCCTCCGGACGTCCGAGGGCCGGACGTCCGACCTCCTTCGGAAATCCGGAATCTCACACCACAGAAGTTTGAGTCGAATAACTCGGACTTCCGGCTTCCTCCGGACGTCCGGTCCCTGTTCAACTACACAGTGATTCTAGATATATATACATCTCTCGGACGACCGACCCCCGTCTGACGTCTCACACCTTGTGGGTGTCCGGACATCCGAGAAACTGCCGGATGTTCGACCACTGCCAGACTTAAGTGCCCCCAACGGCTGTTTTACTCTCCCCACTATATATACCCCCTCCCACTTCGTGAGAGGGTGTCCAACACAGCCATATCCTCATAAGAACACATTTCTACCCCACATACATTTGCTCACACCAAATCTTAGATCCCAGGAGCATTTGTGAGCCCCTTTGAGAGTTGTTCCAATCAAAAGATAGATCGTCTCCCTCTCCTTCTCTCAACCCAAGCTATTTGAGATTTGAGCAAGTTTTGAGCATTCCCCGTGATCTTGTTACTCTTGGAGGTTGGAGACTCCTAGGCGGTATGTGTTCTTCGGAGAGGAATCAATCCGTGTGATTACCCCTGGAAAAGTTTGCGAGGGTTTGAAAGCCACCTCAAAGGCTTACCACTAGTGGTTGAGAAACGCCTTCGTGGTGTTATCTCAAAGGGAGAATAGGGTGAGCCTTCGTGGCGTTGGTGTGCCTTCGTGGTAACATCCACCTCTCTAACAGTGACTAGCTTCCCTCCAAGGAAGTGAACATCGGGATACATCTTCGTCTCAGTGACCTTGGTTATCCTTAACCCTAACTCGTTACTTGTGGTTTACTTATGTTACTTGAGCATACATACATTGCATATTGTTTGTGCTCATTATATTGTGTTGGCTATTTCTTGTACAAGATTAATCATTCAAGCATACCCTCTATATCCACACGTTCACACTTGCAGCTTTTGATATATCGTGTGCTATAGTGTGATCTAGTATCTTGTGTCGTTCACCTACTTGTCGTGTGATATAGCTCAAGTAAGTTTGTGTAACTTACTTGGATTTGTTAGTAACTGTATTGTGTCCATCTTGGTAGATCGTGTTGTTGATACACGTTGTAGTGCCAAGTGGATTTAGGATTTGTGCTTGATAAGTATCCTCTTAGTTTATTTCCGCATTAGGTTTAAGCCAAATCTGAAGAAGTTTTTAAATAGCTTATTCACCCCCCCCCCTCTAGGCATCATCGAGTTCTTTTCAATTGGTATCAGAGCTAGGTCTCTCTTTAATTAGGTTTCACGACCTAGAGAGTATCGATGTCGACTATAGGATTAGTGCACAATGACACCTTTGACTTTGATTGCACAAATTATACCCTATGGAGAATTCGTATGCTTCATCACTTTCGGGCCATGGGCCCAAATACTTTACGAATTGTTCTTGTAGGGATTGCCGACAAAAAGGATGATGCATCTTCATCTACTAATGAAATGTATCTTGATTGTGAGGCTTTTCTTGCCATTCATCGAACCATAAGTCCTGAAGTGTTTTAGTCTATCTCGACTTGCAAGTCAGCTCATGAAGTTTGGACTAAACTTGAATATATATATATATATGGTGGGTCCAATCTTGATGAAGACGATATTATGATGAAGGAGTTGGTGCATGAGCTCTTCACTCTTTGCGATCATAAAGAGTCCACCACTACTTCCATATCCGATTGCTTGCACACCTCAGCATCTTCAATCTCACAAGGTAACGACATGGTGAGTGAAGAAATATATGTTGATGAAAATGTCATAGCCTCTATGGACACGAGCATATCTAGCACCACACATAGTGTAAATTATTGTGCTGATAGGTCATGCATTTCACCTACAGATCCCTCGACAAATGTCTGTGGTGATATGCCTGCTCTCCCGTGTCCTCTTGATCAAAATATCTTGTTTCTCCCTAGTTGTTCTATGACTAATCATTTAGGGGAAATCAAGAAATATGAAGTACTTTTGACTAATGAAGAATCTGATTCACCAAAAGAATCATCATCAACTCCTCCAGTTCACATGTGCCTCATGGCAAGAGGTAATAATGAGGTATCATCTTCCCTGTGCAATAACGATGATATTTGCGATGAGGATGATGAGGATGACTTGACTGAAAATATCTATGTGATCAGTAAAATTCTTCATAAAGCTAAAAATAACGCTCTTCAAAGGTTCCAAGATGTGCTTGCTTACTTTGAAAATTGTAATGATTCACTTAATCATGAACAAGCTAAAAGCGAACAACTTGAACATGAACTTGAGAAGAGTCATCAAGCATGGAGAGACTTAAGATCTTCAAAAGGAGAGATTGAAGTTGCTCATGATAAACTTAAAAAGGATTTTGAGGTCCTTCTCCTGGAATGCAAGAATGTCAAGGGAGAGCTCATCAAAACCTCTAAGATCTATGAGGAGCTTCAATCTACTCATGAGAAGTCTCTAATCGCTACTTACTCCTCTCATATTGTTGATGATACTTGTACATCTAACCCTATCTCTTTTGAAGTATTAACATTGAAGGAGAATGTTGAGCTACGTGCTCAACTTGATTTACTAAGTAGCAATTATGGGAAGTTGGAAGAAAATCATGTAATGCTCACAAGCTCTCATGCCGATCTTCTAACATCCCATAATGTGCAAAAGTTATCTCATGAGGCTATCATCACCAAGGAAACATCAAGTGAGCCTCATATGGACAATGGCACTACTTCTAGTCAAAGTGCTATATTTCCATGTGCTAGTCCTCGTAATTCGTCTACTCATAATGTTGCTACCTCGTGTGATGAATTACATTCCTTGCCTTGTTGCTCTAACATTGAAGCTTACACTTCCTCTAGTACTTGCATTGACACTAACCGTGCAGAGGAAATCGAAGAGCTCAAGGCCCAAGTCACTTCTTTGAAGAAAGACTTGGAACAGTGTCATGAAGGGATGTCCACACTCAACAACGTCCTGTGTGAGCAAACATCTCCGAATGACAAAAATTATGTTGGAGTAAACTCAAACAAGAACAAGAGTGGCCTAGAACAAGTTAAGAATTCGGCCAAAATTATTTGCTTCAAGTGCAAAGTTAAAGGGCACCATGTTAGATCTTGCCCTTTGAAGACGAAGTCTCAAAGTCACAAGCAACAAGGGAAGCAGCCACAAACTCAATCACACACTCAGCTACAAGTTGAAGGAAGGCCTCTTCCCAATAAGACCCAAGCAAACACTCCCCGAAGTGAGAAATCAACTAGGAAGAAAACAAAGGGTAGATGTTGCTACTTATGTTGTGAGAAGGGTCACGTCGCTTCGTCTTGCACGAAAGGTAACTTATCCAACCCAATCACTATTGATGATAGCTATTCCCTTGGGAAGGATAAATTTGGCAATGTGTTTGCCAAGTTTGTTGGTACTCAAAATGGTGTCAAGAAAAGAACCATTTGGGTTGCCAAGCCTATTGTGACTAACCTCTTAGGACCCAACGTAGTTGGGGACCAACAAGCTCAAACTTGATCAATAGGTGGCTTTGGAGGACATTGGAGACTTGGATGCACAATGAAGATTTAAGGACTCTTCATCATTCGTATTATCTCAAGCTAAGTCATTTGGATTATTGAGCCCATATCCCATATCCAATGTGCCTCTTTGCGGTAACTTGTACTTAAATTGTTTACAGTGAAAGTTGCCTGCCCCACTCCTTCTCATGTGTAGGTTTGGTACCTAGCATGTACTTTGACATGTTGCGCCTACTAGTATGATTGTTATGTGTTATCTATCATGTGTAGGTCGTTATGTATGTCATATAGTTGTGTGTAGTCCTGATCATTACTTGCATCCTAGCTGCACCGATGTGTGGGTCTTTTGAGACGTTAATAGCTCATCACATTAAGGGGGGGTGTTCTTCTCTACGCACATCACTAACCCAAAATGTGTATATATGTATTGGACTCCATCTGGTATTCACGGTGCAAGATTATCCAATCAATTCATTTGATGTCAAAGCCATCCCAAGGTCAAATTGGCATCCACTTATCAGCTTAGTTGGATGATTGATTGCCTTGTATGATAAATACATGGATTATCACATTATGGGAGTGTGATATGCTTTGTGCACGTCACATCCCCTGGTAAGATAAAACATCCGATGTATGCCACTCAGAATCTACCACATGGGGTTATTCTATAACTGTGTGGCGTGTCATGCTCCACATGTCTTAATTCGCATTATTACCCTGTTGGTGTCTAAATCCCTAGATGTGCGTGAGTATGACGTCTTACTACACCAATTCTCATGGCTTAGCCGCTAGATTGTATCTAAAATAAGGGCATAGTTGATGCATGCCTTTCGAATTATTTTCTCCATGCTATGATCTAACTAATTGGGATGTTAACGTATGACATCTAAACATTATGCTTATGGTTGAACTCCCATATCACACTTGTGTGACTATAAAACGATCTTTGTGCTCGTTTGGCACCTACCACCACTGATAATTCTAAATGCCATTGTGTTCTCTCACACATGGTATCTCTGGCTTGGTAGTGTTTTTCCATGGTCATTTTATTTCGGCCTTGTCTTCATTTGACCTACTTAACTTGCCGAGAAATTCATGTCTCTCCCGGTAATCTCCCATGCATGTCTTTGAGCTCGCACCATTTATTTCATAATGTTGTGGGAGTTATAATCATATTACCTACACTTATACATCTACTAGGGTGAGACATGCATGTAAGGTTGTGCAAAATGCATACCTTACATGGTTTGATGCCTTGACCGGTTCATGTGTTGAACTCGGGGTGCTACCATATGTTGATTTGTCACCCTGATCCATTTTGGACGACATGAATGTTCTGTAATAGAAAATTATGTGTTCATTTGTCCTAATTGTATTCATTTGTCCTAATTGTATATCCTTGGATTTTGATAGGCTTGTGTAGGCATATCTACTATGTGTAGATGCACATGCCGTGTCTATCGTATCTTTGATCCAATATATGTATATGGTAAGTCAGACGTATCCATTAAAAGGTTAAGGTGTGCTTGAAAGTAAAACTTAGATCTTTATGCACATAATTGAGTGATCTTACCCTATATATATTGTAGTTGGACTAACTACTTCGGACCCAATAAGTTTGGGGACCATGTTGTGCTTAATTGGTAGTTTAGGTACTTTGGAGAAGCATTGCTATCTTGACTTATTCTCAGAAGAACATGGTGCTGGTCACGAAGAAATTAGAGTCAAGGCAGGACTCGGCTACTTCTACGCCATACCAATGCTTTTCCGGTAACAAGTATTTACATCATGCATGTACAACATTAGAGTCAACACTGTGTAGGTTGCATCATGGCATGAACATAATACTTTTTCCACTTTGTAATTTCCTGCATGTCCTTGTCAATCACATTGATGAAATGCTTAGTGTTGGTGTTCTCTTAGCACTTCATGGTCATATGAATGAGATAAATTTGTGCCATGACCCTTGTGTCATGTGCCTTGCTCTTATAAGAGGATAACTTGTGCATGATTCTATGCACTCATGCGTTTGACGGTATTTTGGACCCACACTTATCATAGTAATCGTATTAAAAGATTTACATCATACCATGTCCAAAATATGTTAGTTGAGAGGTCCCTTTGGTTGCTACACATGCGAGAATACTCCTTATCACCTCATCATCCAAATCCCAGAAATTTCCTACTCCTCTCTCGGTTGTCCGACGAGTCTCGGACGTCCGACGGCTAAACTCACTCCGGACGTCCGGCCCATGTCGGTCGTCCGACGGGTAAATACTCTCCGGACGTCCGACGCCTGTCGGACGTCCGACACTTCGAGAGTTCTATAAATAGAAGGGCGCGGGCTGGGCCTTGCCCTAGCCCCCACCCGCCTTCTTTTCTCCCAGCCTCCACCACAGTCGCCGCCGCCAGCGCCAGAGGTGCTCGCCGGCGCCACCACCAGGGGCCCTGCTCCGGGATCTGACTGATCTCCTCCACGGGATCCGATCTCCTCCGTCGAATCGGTTTTCCATTCCTCTCCTCTCTCGATCTGCAGGTATCCCCTCGGTCTCACTCACGTTTGGTTCCCCTTTCTCCCAAGATTCATGTGTTCGTTCATGTGGTTTGACCGTGACCGTTCCCCATTGGGTTTCCAACCGTGTAGGCCTTGTTCATCATGCCCAAGATTAAGCACACCACCCGAAAGAACACTGCTGGCTCATCCGCTCGTGACCCTACTGGCATGGGGTCGGATGACTCCGATGGGCAACGCCATCCCTTCAAACGGCTCGCCCGGTGTCCTCCTCCTCAACAGCTCTCCTTGTCGTCTGATGGCTCTGACTTCGAGGATGAGCTTGCAGCTGAGGACCGTGCTGAATAGCCTGCCGTTCGGAAGTCTATGCCGAAGCCCGGGACTCGCAGGCCCTCCTATATGCCACCACCTCCTCCTGAACAGCCCGAAGGTGAAGCTCGTCGCATCTCTCTTGAACCTCCTGCTACTTTAGGTCGTGAAGTCAAGAACTTCACCACGAGTCCTAAGTCTTCCTACTTCACTTTCCGCCGCGACCTTGACCAATTCTCTGTTGTACGTGACTCTATGGACTCACGTTTCCGCACAAACGTCCAGGCGGACATCTTTACTATGGTCATTGTTCCTAAGGGTCTCTCTGCCCATCACTTTATTGATCTTGAGCATATTCGCACGCACCCGGCGAAATACACGGGTGCCATTGAGCTCATTGAGTCATCGGGGCTTGCTGCCCCCTTTGCTTTTCGGTGCGATTTTAACGCTGCTGCTATTCACCAATTTTATGCCACATGTTTCTTTGGCCCAAACAACACTGTTAGCTGGATGACCTCTGTCGTTCAGTTCACAGCCTCTTATGATGAGTTTGTTGCTGCACTCAGTTTCCCCGACTCCGGCTTCAAAATTCATAAGAATGATCCTAACCATGCACATAAGCCAATTGAGGCGTGTGGGTTTCTCCTCAAACCACTCCGTGAACTTGATGCAGACGAACGGATGAAGGATCTTAACCAAGTATCCATTTGGCGCTCTCCCTACTTTATCATCTTTTAGTGTCTTATCCACACCATCTATCCCAAGATGGGTGATAACGGATCCTGCAGTGGCTACTGTATTGACATCATGTCACATTTGCACGAGAACCCCAAGCGCAAAATTAATGTGCCTCGCTTTCTATGGCATGAGATTCGGCTCGCTAGTTTTCAATACAAGCGAGCCTTCCCTCATGCCCCCTTCATCCAGGCTTTTATCAATCATGTTGCTGAATTCACTGTTGTTGTCACTCACACGCATCACAAGTGGGTCATTCCCGCTCACATGGCAGATAACTATGCTCCTAAGAAAACCCCACCATCCACCTCCACTCGCCGCACTGCTGCCCGGACAGCAACCCCTTCATCCAGCTCAGCTCCTCTCGGTCGCTTTGCCAAATTCATTGGCAAGGCACATTCTGCTATGATGAAGGCCTTCTCTTTCCAGTGCGGTCAAACTCATGATGTGGTTTCTTGCCTCGTCTCCTCCAAGAATGCCCTCAAGGCTCGTTTGAGAGACTCGGGCCCTCTTGATGTCAGTGACGATGAGGCCCTTCCTGCTGCTCCTCCTTCTCACTTTGGCTTCCCATCTGGTCCTGAGTGGGCTGATTTTCTTGATGAGGCTGGTGGCAGGGGTTTGCCTGACAATGAGGATGATGATGATGAGGATGATGCCTGATTAATGATGATATTGATGAGGGTGATATTTGAGTATGTGGTAGCGTTGCCGGGTTTCCCTCCTTTTTGGTCCTTGATGCCAAAGGGGGAGAACATTATCTTATCTTAGTTTCGATTTTAGTTTCTCTCATAATGTATGGTATGATGTATTATGTCGAACTTAATGATGTGTCATCATGTAACGATACTTATGGATGATGTGCTATGCCATCACTTATGGATGATGTATTGTTGAACTATCATGTAGTGATGAGATATCATGATATTATCGTTGTGTCATATGATGATGAGTTTTATGCTATCCTATAGATTCATATGATATGCCTTGTTTCATATGATATTCTATGAATTATTGATTCTTATGATATGCTATGTATTGTTGAACTACTATGGTATTATATCATGCTATTATCTTCAATGCACACATTAAGGGGGAGCTCCCGCACTTACCTATTTTACTATGCATATAATAAGGGGGAGCTTCATAAGCATCGTAACAAATCTCTCCTAAGCCACACATGTTTATTACTATTTTTGAGAGATATATGTATCTTGTCATCAACTACCAAAAAGGGGGAGATTGAAAGTGCAGTCATGCCCTTAATCGTGTTTTGGTGTTGCTGACAACACACATATAGATAATTAATCACTAATCCCCTTTTAAGCTATTGTGAATGATCATGTGTTGATAAGGACAAGCTCATGTGCTAACAAGGACAAGATCAAGATAAGCATTCCTGAGCACTACATGCTTAATCCTTGTGGATGTTCACATGGTGAACAAATGAAGATGAATATATATAAGCTAGGCTTTCCACATTGTGTATGGGAGAGCTACTTGAAGACTTCATCATGTCTTGCTTTCAACATTGAGCCAAGAAGGAACAACAACATCAAGCTCAAGTAAAAGGGCTAACTCAAAGGTATCAGTCCCTTTGACGTTAGTGGTGCGGAGTGATGATCAGCGAATAAAAGTATACACTCAAGTATGGATCATCGGTACCCCTTTTATAATGCTTGAGTCTTTAGGGATCCCGCACTATTAAGAGGGGATCACAGGTTTTGCGATGAACTTGCTCAAACTACATCTCCACTGTTCTGATCACACCACATATCCACTGCTCTGCTGTTATCTGAAAACAGAACAAATGCCTCGGACATCCGGCTTCCTCAGGACGTCCGAGGGCCGGACGACCTACTGCTTCGGAAATCCGGAATCCTATACCAGAGAAATCAGAGCCATATAACTCAGACTTCCGGCTCCCTCCGAACGTCCGAGGGTCGGACGTCCGACCAGCTTCGGAAATCCGGAGCTTTGCACAAGAGAAACTTGAGCCATATAACTCGGACTTTCGGCTCCCTCCGGACGTCCGAGGGTCGGACGTCCGACCTCCTTCGGAAATCCGGAATCTCACACCAGAGAAGTTTGAGTCGAATAACTCGGACTTCCAGCTTCCTCCGGACGTCCGGTCCCTGTTCAACTACACAGTGATTCAGATATATATACATCTCTCGGACGACCGACCCCCGTCGGACGTCCGACGCCTTGTGGGCGTCCGGACATCCGGGAAACTGCCGGATGTCCGACCACTGCCAGACTTAAGTGCCCCCAACGGCTGTTTTCTCTCCCCACTATATATACCCCCCTCCCACTTCGTGAGAGGGTGTCCAACACAGCCATATCCTCATAAGAACACATTTCTACCCCACATACATTTGCTCACACCAAATCTTAGATCCCAAGAGCATTTGTGAGCCCCTTTGAGAGTTGTTCCAATCAAAAGATAGATCGTCTCTCTCTCCTTCTCTCAACCCAAGCTATTTGAGATTTGAGCAAGTTTTGAGCATTTCCCGTGATCTTGTTACTCTTGGAGGTTGGAGACTCCTAGGCGGTAGGAGTTCTTCGGAGAGGAATCAATCCGTGTGATTACCCCCGGAAAAGTTTGTGAGGGTTTGGAAGCCACCTCAAAGGCTTACCACTAGTGATTAAGAAACGCCTTCGTGGTGTTATCTCAAAGGGAGAATAGAGTGAGCCTTCGTGGCGTTGGTGTGCCTTCGTGGTAACATCCACCTCTCTAACGGTGACTAGCTTCCCTCCAAGGAAGTGAACATCGGGATACATCTTCGTCTTAGTGACCTTTGTTATCCTTAACCCTAACTCCTTTCTTGTGGTTTACTTGTGTTACTTGAGCATACATACATTGCATATTGTTTGTGCTCATTATATTGTGTTGGCTATTTCTTGTACAAGATTAATCATTCAAGCATACCCTCTATATCCACACATTCACACTTGCATCTTTTGATATATCGTGTGCTATAGTGTGATCTAGTATCTTGTGTTGTTCACCTACTTGTCGTGTGATATAGCTCAAGTAAGTTTGTGTAACTTACTTGGGTTTGTTAGTAACTGTATTGTGTCCATCTTGGTAGATCGTGTTGTTGATACACGTTGCGGTGCCTAGTGGATTTAGGATTTGTGCTTGACAAGTATCCTCTTAGTTTATTTCCGCATTAGGTTTAAGCCAAATCCGAAGAAGTTTTTAAATAGCCTATTCACCCCCCCCCCTCTAGGCGTCATCAAGGTCTTTTCAGGCGTGTTAACGCAGCTGGTGCAGTGTTTTTGACAACTCTACCTTTGATGAAATTCTTCTTGTCTTTTCTGAACTTATGGTCAGAATCTAGGAATTGTCTATGCATGTGGAAGCAAGAAAACTTGCGGCCAGCCTGCAGCCAACGGAACTGAAGAGCTTCCTTGCATGTGGTGCACGGGAACCTTCCATGCACACACCAGCCAGCGAATAGCGCAAACGCCGTATAATCATGCGTCGAGTACATGTACCACACATGCATTTTGAAATTTGTTTTGGTAGCCGCGTCGTAGGTATTGATCCCATTATCCCAGGCTTCTTGCAACTCATCCTTAAGCGGTTGCATGTACACATTCATATTCTTCCCCGCATAGTTGGACCCTCGAATTATCAATGTCAGGAAAATGTTATTTCTTTTCATAATCTCTCTGGGTGGCAAATTGAGTGGAATGACAAATACAGGCCAACAACTGCATTGTGCTATCGTCATACCATACACATTGAACCCATCCGTGCTGATGGCAACTCTAGGATGCCTTGGATCTTCCGATTTATCCTTATGTAATGCATCGAAGTGCCTCCACACAAAACCATCTGAAGTGTGTACCAGCATCTTGCTCCCATCCACATCTAGTTCAGTTCTTTTGCCCAATTTGTGCCATGTCATCTGTCTGGCCGTCTCTTCGACCATGAAAAGACGCTGAAGTCTTGGTACGATTGGCAGATACCGAAGAACACTAACGGAGATTTTGTTCTGATTCTTCTCACCCATACCGTTGTCCACCACAATATACCTGGAAGAATTGCAAATGGGGCAATAGTTCAGAGCCGCATACTCAAGCCTAAATAAGGCACATCCATTCTCACAGGCATGTATCTTCTCATAGGGCATCTTAAGTACACGGAGGATTTTCTCTGACTAGTACATGTTTGCAGGCAGTACATGGCCTTTGGATAGAAAGCGTCCAAATATCGTCATCATCGTGTCGTAGCATTCTCTGCCTAGGTTGAATTGAGCCTTCAGAGCCATTACTTGCGCGATGGCATCCAGCTGACAAAGCTCAGTCTACTCGTGGAGAGGACGTTTTGAAGACTCCAACATTTCACAAAAGGCCTTTGCAGATTCCTCCATCTCATCGTCCGAATCCCGAGCATCATCAAAGTCTTGCACCATGTCTTCGATCCCGGTACCATGCTCGTCGGTGCGACGACGAATCACCTCAGCTCTGGCACGTTGGTCAGACTCACCATGAAAAGTCCACACCGTATAATTAGGCGTAAAACCCCACTTCTGCAGGTGTTTACCCATTTCAAACTCTGTCTGCTTTTTCCAGTTGTCGCAGTTGGGACAGGGGTGCTGCAGCAACAAAAGTCCTTCCCTGGCGCGTAGGAATTCTTCTTCTTACTTCTCTGGTTTGCGTCGGTTTTTCCCTTGAAGAGGAAAGGGTGACGCAACATAGGAGCAGTAAGTATTTCCCTCAGTTTGAGAACCAAGGTATCGACCTAGAAGGAGGGCCTCGTCAAGTCCAAAGTACCTGCGCAAACACAAACAAGCTTGCACCCTACGCTTCAAAGGGGTTGTCAATCCCTTCAAGATTGTTTGCAAAGTGAGATCTGAAGGCGGAAAGTGCAACGAAGTAAAAAGTGTAAGGCTGAAAATATGGTGTGGAGTAGACCCTGGGGGCCATAGTGTTCACTAGAGGCTTCTCTCATAATAGCAATTATCACGGTGGGTGAACAAATCACTATCGAGCAATTGATAGAACCGCGCAAAGTCATGACGATATCTAAGGCAATGATATAGCATATAGGCATCACGTCCGAGCAAGTAGACCGATACTTTCTGCATCTACTACTATTACAACACACATCGACCGCTATCCAGCATGCATCTAGTGTATTGAGTTCATGACGAAGAGAGTAATGCTTTAAGCAAGATGACATGATGTAGAGGGATAATCTCAAACCAATGATGAAAAACCCATCTTTTTACCCTTGATGGCAACAACACGATGCGTGCCTCGCTACCCCTTCTGTCACTGGGTGAGGTCATCGCATGGTATGAACCCAAAACCAACCACTTCTCCCATTGCAAGAATCATAGATCTAGTTGGCCAAACAAAACCCACAACTTGAAGAGAATTACAGGGATATGAAATCATGCATAAGAGAGATCAGAAGAAACTCAAATAAGATTCATAGATAATCTGATCATAAATCCACAATTCATCGGATCTCGACAAACACACCGCAAAAGAAGATTACATCGGATAGATCTCCATGAAGATCATGGAGAACTTTGTATTGAAGATCCAAGAGAGAGAAGAAGCCATCTAGTTAGTAGCTATGGACCTGTAGGTCTATGGTGAACTACTCACGCATCATCGGAGAGGTCATGGTGTTGATGAAGAAGCCCTCCGTGTCCGAATCCCCCCTCCAGCAGGGCACCAGGATGTGCCCCAGATGGGATCTTGCGGAGACAGAAGCTTGCGGCGGCGGAAATGTAATTGTGATCGTCTCTTGATTTTTTTGCGAATATTTGGGAATATATAGGCGCAAGATCTAGGTCAGGGGACCTCCAGGGGGCCCACAAGCCTGCATGGCGCGACCCCCTGGCCGCGGGGTGGGGGCTTGTGGGGCCCCTGGGGCTCTTCTGGCTTGGCTCCCAAGTCCTCCGATCTTCTTCCGTTCCAGAAACAATCTTTTTGGGGATTTTCTTCCGTTTGGACTCCGTTTCAAAATCTCCTCTGAAAGGGGTCAAAAACATGTAAAAACAAGAACTGGCACTTGGCACTGAGTTAATAAGTTAGTCCCAGAAAATAAATAAAAGGCATGAAAAACATCCAAAGTTTGACAAGATAATAGCATGAAACCATCAAAAATTATAGATACGTTGGAGACGTATCAAGCATCCCCAAGCTTAACTCCTCCTCGTCCTCGAGTAGGGAAGTGAAAAAGAATGAATTTTTGATGTGGAATGCTACCTAGCATAGTTGTCCTTTGCAACTTCTTTCACATGGCAAGAATGTTCAGATCCGTAAGATTCAAAACAATAGTTTGCTATTGACATGAAAACAATAATACTTCAAGCAAACTAGCAAAGTAATCATGAACTTTCAAAATATCAAGACCAAAGAAAGTTATCCCTACAAAATCATATAGTCTGGCTATGCTCCATCATCCTCACACAACTAATGTAAATCATGCACAACCCCGGAATTGGCCAAGTAATTGTTTTCGCACTCCTACTTTCTCAAATGTTTTATAACTATCACGCAATACATGAGCGCGAGCCATGGATATAGCACTATAGGTGGAATAGAGTGTGGTGGTGGTTGTGAGACAAAAAGGAGGAGATGGTCACACTGACTCGGCGTATCAATAGGCTATGAAGATGCCCATTAATAGATATCAATGTGAATGAGTAGGGATTGCCATACAAGAGATGCACTAGAGCTATAAGTATGTGAAAGCCGAAGAGGAAAACTAGTGGGTGTGCATCCAACTTGCTTGCTCACGAAGACCTAGGGCAATTTTGAGGAAGCTCATCATTGGAATATACAAGCCAAGTTATAAAATGAAGATTCCCACTAGCATATGGTAGTGACAAAGCAAGAAGCTCTCAATCATGAAGAACATGGTGCTAACATGAAGCACAAGTGTGGAAAAAGATAGTAGCATTGTCCCTTCTCTCTTTTTCTCTCATTTTTTTTATTTGGGCTCTTAGGCCTCTATTTTTTGGGGGGCTCTTTGGCCTCTTTTTTTTATTTCCTCACATGGGACAATGCTCTAATAATGATGATCATCACACTTTTTAGTTACTCAAAGCTCAAAGATCACAATGATGATGACTCCATAGGAAATGCCTCCGACAGTGTACCGGGATGTGCAACGATCTAGTATGATCATGCAATGGCAATATGAGAGTGACGACACAAGTCATGAGATGAAACGGTGGGAGCTGCATGGCAATATATCTCGGAATGGCTATGAAAATGCCATAGTAGGTAGGTATGGTGGCTATTTTGAGGAAGGAATTGGGTGGGTTTGTGCACCGGCGAGAATTGCGCGGCACTAGAGAGGCTAGCAATGGTGAAAGGTGAGAGTGAATCTATACCATGGGCTCACATTAGTCATAAAGAACTCACATACTTGTTGCGAAAGTTTTTATTAGTAATCGAAACAAAGTGCTAAACGCATACTCCGAGGGGAAGGATTGGTAGGTGTAAACCATCGCGTGATCCCGACCTCAATACAAAGGATGACAATCAATAGATCAATTATGCTCCGACTTCCTAACATAGCGGTTCACCATACATGCATGCTACGGGAATCACTAACTCCAACACAAGTATTTCTAGATTCACAACACCCTACTAACATAACTCTCAATATTACCGAATCCACATCTCAAAACTAATTGAGAGGAATCAAAACTTCTCTTTCTATTCAATGCACATGAAGATGGGAGGTTTTTGCATCCTCTTTGGGTACCTAGCACATTTGGGGCTACTTTCATAGCATAAGCCAACTACAAAATCACGCACCGCCGTGCTCTAAAGATATAAGTGAAGAACAAGAGCAAAAGTATCTAGCTCAAAAGATATAAGTGAATAACTATGAGCATTCTAGCAAAATCATGATGAGTGCATGTCTCTCTATCTCAAAAAGGTGTGCAGCAAGGATGATTGTGTCACAACAAAAAGAAAAGACTCATAAGATACAAGACGCTCCAAGCAAAACACATATCATGTGGTGAATAAAAATATAGCTCCAAGTAATGTTACCGATGGATTGAAGACGAAAGAGGGGATGCCTTCCCAGGGCATCCCCAAGCTTAGGCTTTTTGGTGTCCTTAAATTTGGCTTGGGATGCCTTGGGCATCCCCAAGGTTGAGCTCTTTCCACTCCTTATCTCTTTGTCCATGAGAACGTCACCCACAACTTGAAAACTTCACAACACAAAACTTAAATAGAAACTTCTGATAACATTAGTATAAGAAAACAAACTACCACTTCTTTTCGTACTGTAGCAAACTTGAATTCCATCTATATTGATGATGGGATACTATATTCTCACTTTTCCATGGCTAGTACCCCCTGATACTAACCATAGTTTCATCAAAACAAGCAACCAACTCAACAAAAACAGAATCTGTCAAAAACAGACCAGTCTGTAGCAATTTGTATACTTCGTATACTTCTGGTACCTCAAAAAATCTGAACAATTACGACGGTCTGGGGAAAAAGCATATAAATCAGAAGCAAAAAGAATCAACTCAAAATCTCTTTCTGAATAAAAATGAAAAATCATGTCGTTAGCGAAAATTTTCTGTCTTTTTCCAGCAAGATCAAACAACCATTACCAAGACTAGTCATAAAGGTTTTGCTTGGCTCAAACACAAAAAACACAATCACAACAGAACTATGAAAGTGTGGACGCAACAAAACAGAAAGAAAAAGATAAATTCATTGGGTTGCCTCCCAACAAGCGCTATTGTTTAACGCCCTTAGCTAGGCATAGGAGTGATAGAATCACGTATTGTCGTCTTTGGTGCTCAAACCATAAGTAGCCCTCATCATGGATTCATAAGGCAATCTTATTTTCTTTCTAGGAAAGTGTTCCATGCCCTTCCTTAAAGGAAATTGAAATCTAATATTCCCTTCCTTCATATCGATGATAGCACCAATAGTCCTTAGGAAAGGTCTACCAAGAATAATAGGACATGTAGGATTGCAATTAATGTCAAGCACAATGAAATCCACGGGTACATAGTTCCTATATGCAATAATAAGAACATCATTGATCCTTCCCATGGGTTTCTTGATAGTAGAATCAACAATATGCAAATTAGGAGAACACTCTTCAATCTCATTAAAACCCAGAATATCACATAAAGACTTTGGAATCGCAGAAACACTAGCACCCAAATCACACAAATCATTGCACTCATAGTTTTTGATTTTGATTTTGATGGTAGGTTCCCACTCATCATGAAGCTTTCTAGGGATATAGACTTCCAATTCAAGTTTCTCTTCACGAGCTTTTATCATAGCTTCGACAATATGATCGGTAAAGGCTTTGTTTCTGCTATAAGCATTTGGAGAGTTCAACATGGATTGCATCAAAGAAATGCATTCAATCAAGGAGCAACTATCATAATTGAATTCCTTGAAATCCACGGTAGTAATTTCATTACTACTCAAAGTTTTAACGTCTTCTACTCCACTTTTAATGCTTTTAGCATCAAGATAGATGGACTCCGAATCCTTGGGGCACTTTTCAACCAAAGTGGATTCATATCCAGCCCCATAATCATTAGATTTGACACAAGAAAACAAAGATTCAATGGGAGTCAGACCAAGCACTTTAAGATCTTCGTGATTCCCATCACGAGAACACGCCTTTTTAAGCCATTCATGTCTAGCACGAATTTGGGTGGTTCTTTCTTGGCTCTCAATCATGGAAACACACATAGCTTTCAAATTTTCATTCATGTTGATTTTGGGAGGAGCACATCTAACTTTCAAATTATCAACATCACAAGAAATCCTATCAACGCTCTTAGCCAAATCGTCAATTTTGAGTAGTTTTTCCTCTATGGACGCATTGAAAATCTTTTGAGAGTTGATGAACTCTTTGATATTACTCTCTAGATCACAGGGTAATTTATTGTAATTTCCATGGGTATTATTGTAGGAGTTGCCAAAGTTATTAGAGGAGTTACTAGGAAAAGGCCTAGGAAGATAGTTTCCTCTAAAAGCGTTGTTGTTGCCAAAGTTATTCCTACCAACAAAATTAACGTCCAAACTAGCGTTGCTACTCTCAATCAAAGAAGACAAAGGCATATCATTAGGATCCAAAGGAGCACATCTACTAACAACCAAATTCATTAACTCATCCATCTTAGCACTCAATGAGTTAATTTCTTCTATAGCGTGTACCTTATTACTAGTATGTGACCTTTGAGTGTGCCACTGAGAGTAGTTCGTCATGATGTTGTCTAAGAGCTTTGTGGCTTCTCCTAACATGATTTCCATGAACGTTCCACCTGAGGTGGAGTCCAAGATATTTCTAGAAGCGAAATTCAAGCCAACGTAAAAGATTTGAATAACCATCGAAAGACTCAAGCCATGAGCGGGACAATTTCTAATCATTAATTTCATTCTCTCCCAACCTTGTGCAACATGTTCATGATCAAGTTGCTTGAAATTCATGATATCATTACGGAGAGAGATGATTGATGTCCCACAAGCGCACGGGATCGCAGCAGTTTTCGAGGGTAGAATATTCAACCCAAATTTATTGATTCGCTCACAAGGGGAAGCTAAAGGATATTCTCAAGTATTAGCAGGTGAACGTGTCAGATTAAACCACACCTGAAAGATTAGTGTCTGCAAGCAAAGTATCAGTAGCAAGGTAGTAAGATAACAATGGAGCCAGAAACGATCTCGTGACAAGGCAGACTATTCCTAACTGTTGTATCAATGGCGCCAGTAAAAGCTTTGACAATCCCTAGCAACAGCGCCAGGAAAAGCCTTGTTGACGGTATGTTAGCACCAACAAAGTCTTCGTATCGCAAAACACGATGAAACCTTCTCTCTGATTTTTTTCCCAGGCGAACCGGAAGATATAGGACTGAGATTGGGGGCGGTGGTGCCACGTGGGCACCACAAGCCCTCATGGCGCGGCCATAGGGGGTGGCCGCGGCCCAGGGGCTTGTGGCCCACTGGCACACCCCCTCACGTGGAACTTTGCGCAGGTATTTTTATTTTATTCTAGAAAAAAATCTCAGTAAATTTTCAGGACGTTCCGAGAACTTTCATTTCTGCACAAAAGCAACACCATGGCAATTCTGCTGAAAAGAGCGTCAGTCACGGTTAGTTCCATTCAAATCATGCAAATTAGAGTTCAAAACAAGGGCAAAAGAGTTCGGAAAAGTAGATACGACAGAGACGTATCAACTCCCCCAAGCTTAAAGCCTTGCTTGTCCTCAAGCAATTCAGTTGACAAACTGAGAGAGACAAAAGAAAAACTTTGACGAACTCTCTTTGATCTTTTTGTTGCAACCATGTCTAACTCACAACCAGAATTTCAGCAACATCACAAGCAAACCACATAAGCAAATGACATCTAGGTCTCACAGTAAACTCATATCAATGGCATAATCAACTAGCGAGCAAATAATAATAATGCCTCAAGTGTCAACACTTCAATCAAAACAACATGAAGCAGTATGAATAGATGGTATCTCACTAGCTCTTTCTGAGACCACAAAACATAAATGCAGAGCACCTTAAAAGACCAAGGGCTGACTAAACATTGTAATTCATGGCAATTAAGATCCAGTCATGGTCATACTCAACACAGTTAAAAGCAAAGCGTAAAAATGACAGAGATGCTCTCTAATTGGTGCTTTTGTAAGAGGAGGATGACTCAACAGGAACATAAATAGACAGGCCCTTCGCAGAGGGGAGCATTGATTTGCACAGGTGCTAGACCTCAAGCTTTGAAAACAAAGATAATAATTTTGGGTGGCATGCTTTCATTGTCAACGCAATGACTAAGAGTTCTCAACATCTTCCATGCTACACATGCTATAGGCGGTTCCCAAACAGAAAAGTAAAGTTTTGACTCCCCCACCACCAATCAATCACACTCCACGGCTAGTCGAATCCTCGGGTACCGTCCATACCAACAACAATCCTCGGGGAGTTTTGTTTGCAATTATCTTTTTGATTTGAGCATGGAACTGGGAATTCAAATTACCGGCCCCTTTCTCATAAATGATAGTGAATAAACACATACCGAGGATAACACGCCTAGCATGGAAGATACCAATAGCCCCCTGTCACCACATGAGCGGTTCGGGCATGCAAAACATATTATTTCTTGAAGATTTAGAGAGTGGCACATGCAAATTTACTTGGAACGGCAGGTAGATACCGCACATAGGTAGGCATGGTGGACTCATATGGCACAACTTTGGGTTTATGGGAGTGGATGCACAAGCAGTATTCCCGCTTTGTACGAGTGAAGGCTAGCAAAAGACTGGGAAGCGATAGACTAGAGAGCGACAACAGTCATCAAAATGCATTGAGATTAACTAACATTGAGTGCAAGCATGAGTAGGACATAAATCACCATGAACATGAACATCATAGAGGCTATGTTGATTTTGTTTCAACTACATGCGTGAACATGCGCCAAGTCAAGCCACTTGAAACATTCAAAGGAGGATACCATCCTATCATACTACATCATAGACATCTCAAGATTCATCTGGGCAACCAAGACAAACCATTATAAGCTCCTAGCTAAGTAAGCATGGCATAAGCAACTATGATCTCTAAGTTGTCATTGCAAACATGTTTCTCTCACAACAAAGCTGAACTAGGCACGATGAGCTAGTCATATTTACAAAAACAAAATAGATCGAGTTCATACCTGCTTTTCCAGGCTCACTCACTTCATCATATATCGTCATTATTGCCTTTCACTTGCACGACCGAATGATGTGAACAATAATAAGCGTGCTCTTGCATAGGACTAAAGCTGGAATCTGCAGGCAAACACAAAGGAGAAGACAAAGTAATATGGCTCTTTGAAAGCTAAACAGGTATGCATGCAAAAGCCACTAAACATTGTAACCAATATCTTCTACCTTGACCCAAAGAAAAAAACTAACTACACGGGAAAGCTCCCAACAAGCAAAAGAAGAAAAGAAAATCTTTTGGGGTTTTCTCAAACTAGACAGACACACGAAAAGAAAACGAGAAAAAGAAAATAAACTAGCATGGATGATATAGTGGCAAAGTGTGAACACCGGCTAACAAAGTGAAAGCATAAGCAAGAATGTAAAGTCGGTGAGAACACGCACTCCCCCAAGCTTAGGCTTTTGGCCTAACTTGGTCTACTCCCAAGGAGGGAAATAACCAGCTCCTGGGTACTCCGGAGTGGAGTGAGGATGCCACTGTTGTGTGAGCTCCTCTGGCTCCCGCTGATAAACCGGCGTGTGGTACTCGACTGGCGGCTCAGGCATGGGCACCTGTGGTTGGGCCAAGCCCCAATATGCGTAGATGTCCGAGGGCATAATAGTGTACCTATCTACATGAAGATTGATCAAAGAAGGAGCAGGCAAAGTAATAGTCTCACGAGTACCTTGACTAAATATCAGGTTATAAATCATCCTTCCACCTATATCTCTATCAAGAAAGTCATGGCGAACCATGCTATCGTAATCTAGATATCTCTTGGGAAGAAGCATCTCTTCTTCCTCCTCGAGTCTAATAGGTATCTCAAAGTGTTTCGCAAGACGAGTAGCGTAGATACCTCCATAGACAACCCCCTTAGAACGGTTCAGGTTCGACCGTTGAGCTACTATAGCACCCAAGCTATAAGTTTTATCGTTATAAAGGGCTTTGCGCAAGACCGCAAGATCTGGGGAACTAAGTGACCCAGCTTTCCCACGGCCAATCAAACATTTTCCCACAAATAGTGAGAAGTACTGAAGCAAGGGAAAATGAATGCTAGCAGCTCTAGCGCAAGACACTCCTCTCTCCTCTCCTACAACAATTGTACCAATAAAAGCTTCCAAGTCCCATGGACGAGGTTCATGAATATCCCCAACATAAGGTAATTTGCAAACCTTGCAAAAATCCTGGAGTGACATGTGCTGGGGGACATCATAAAGTGTAAACTCAACCATAGGAGGATTCTTCCTCGGATAGAAGTTAAAGCTTTGTACGAAGATATTAGTGAGGAGGAGGTATTGCAGACACTTATCTTCAACAAAGGCGGTAAGGCATGCGTTCTCCACCAAGTGATAAAAGTCCTCATAAATTCCAGCGGCGCGTAAGAACACGTCGCTTGGCCACTCGCATGCTCGAACTTCCGAGACTCGAGGGACCAAATACTTGGGCTTCTTCTCACTCCCATCGTACTTGGGGTCACGGCTTGACGAACCTCTTAAGAACCTCCTCATCTTTTCCCTTTTCTATCTCTGAAAATTTCTGAAATTTTTAGTGATTCTAAGGGAAGGTGAATAAGGCTCAACGAAACTTGTAGAAACTAGTCCAACAAGTGCCTAGAGACCATATTACGCATCGAACTACTTGGGACCAGCTAGAATCAGCATACAAATCTCAAGAACATGGTCACCAAGGCAGCAAAAATACGCGAAGTATAAGGCACTAGAGCAAAAACTAATTGGACCAATGGAGGAGTCACTTACCAAGGAGTAATTTCCCCAAAATGGTTCGGAGAATGGTGATTTGAGCAAAGAGATCGAAAATCCCAGCACGAGGAGCAAGAACACGGGTTTGAGCTACGAAACAATTTTTTCTAGAGGTAGGAGAACTGGATGGGAGCAAGAATGAGTGGAGGGGGTGCATGTGGGCCCCACAAGCCTGGGTGGCGCGGCCAGGGGGGTGTCGTGCCCCCAGGAAGACTCTTTGTCCCAGTATTTTTCAAATATTCCAGAAAAAATCATACTTGATTTTCACAGCGTTCGGAGAACTTTGATTTTCGGGGTACTTTTCTACCGGACACTAAAACAGAAAACAGGGAAAACTAAACTAAACCTATCATTTTTCTTCTAAGCAACCTAAAGTGAAAGCTTGGAACAGAGGTTTGTGACTCCTTGATTCATCCATCTCATGGTCATCGAAAGAAATCCGTCGATGGGGTTGATCAAGCCTCTTTGACAAACCTTTTCAAATCGCAAAAGAGAACGGAGAATTTTGGAATAGTCACTAGGTCACCTCAATGGGGATGTGTATCTCCCCAACAAGCAAATCATACTTCATATTGACACGAGGAATAGGGCATTCAAAGCTCCCAATAAGAATCGATGAAGTTTTGTCGATAGCATTGATGCAATGTACTCGATATTGTTTCTTCGGAAAGTGCACCGTATGCTCATTACCGTTGACATGGAAAGTGACATTGCCTTTGTTGCAATCTATAACAGCCCCTGTGGTGTTTAAAAATGGTCTTCCGAGGATAACCGCCATGGCATCGTCCTCAGGAATATCCAAGATAACAAAGTTTGTTAAGATAGTGGTGTTAGCAACCACAACAGGCACATCCTCGCAAATGCCGATAGGGAAAGCAGTTGATTTGTCGGCCATTTGCAGGGAGATTTCAGTGGGTGTCAACTTATCCAGTTCAAGCCTACGATAAAGAGAGAGAGAGAGACATAACACTAACACCGGGTATAGTGGGCACACCAGGATCACCTAGTTTCTTCGGAGTTCCACCCTTGAAAGTGTAATTGGCAAGCATGGCGGAGATCTCAAGATCAGGTATCCTCCTCTTATTAGTCACAATATCCTTCATGTACTTAGCATACGGAGACATCTTGAGCATATCAGTCAGATGCATCTGCAGAAAGACAGGTCTGATCATTTCAACGAAGCGCTCAAAATCCTCATCATCCTTTTTCTTGGATGGTTTGGGAGGAAAGGGCATAGGTTTCTGAACCCATGGCTCCCTTTCTTTACCGTGCTTCCTAGCAGCGAAGTCATTCTTATTGTATCTTCTAATCTTAGGCTGTGGGTTTTCAAGATCAACACTAGGTTCGATCTCCACATCCTTTTCATTGCTAGGTTGAGCATCATCATGAACATCACTATTGATATTATCATTAGGCTCATGTTCATCACCAGATTGTGTTTCAGCATTAGAGACAGAGGCATCGTTTGGACTCTCAGGTGTAGCAGCAACAGGGTTGCTAGCGTGCACATCCCTATCATATTTCTTCTTCTTTCTAGGATGACTAGGTGCATTGATGAACCACAAGTATAGGGGATCAATCGTAGTCCTTTCAATAAGTAAGAGTGTCGAACCCAACGAGGAGGAGAAGGCTTTGATAAATGGTTTTCAGCAAGGTAATAACTGCAAGCACTGAAAGTAGCGGTAACAAGTGATGGTGTACTGAGGTGAAACGTAGCAAGCGAAAATTAACAAGTGACAAGTAGTAGCAACGGTGCACCAAAGTGGCCTAATCCCCTTTGTAGCAAGGGACAAGCCTGAACAAAGTCTTATAAGAGGAAAAACGCTCCTGAGGACACACGGGAATTTCTGTCATGCTAGTTTCATCATGTTCATATGATTCGCGTTTGTTATTTTGATAGTTTGGTATGTGGGTGGACTGGCGCTTGGGTACTGCCCTTACTTGGACAAGCATCCCACGTATGATTAACCCCTCTCACAAGCATCCGCAACTACGAAAGAAGAATTAAGACAACGTATAACCATAGCATTAAACTAGTGGATCCAAATCAGCCCCTTACGAAGCAACGCATAGACTGGGGTTTAAGCTTCAGTCACTCTAGCAACCCATCATCTACTTACTACTCCCTAATGCCTTCCTCTAGGCCCAAATATGGTGAAGTGTTATGTAGTCGACGTTCACATAACACCACTAGAGGAAAAACAACATACAACATATCAAAATACCGAACGAATACCAAATTCACATGACTATTATTAGCATGACTTATCCCATGTCCTCAGGAACAAAAGTAACTACTCACCGCATAATCATAATCATGATCACAGGTGTAATGAATAGCATCAAGGATCTGAACATAAACTCTTCCACCAAGTAATCCAACTAGCATCAACTACAAAGAGTAATCAACACTACTAGCAACCTTACAAGTACCAATCGGAGTCGCGAGACGGAGATTGGTTACAAGAGATGAACTAGGGTTTGGAGAGGAGATGGTGTTGATGAAGATGTTGATGGAGATGACTCCCCTCCGATGAGAGAAGTGTTGGTGATGACGAAGGCGACGATTTTCCCCTCCGGGAGGGAAGTTTCCCCGGCAGGATCGTCCTGCCGGTGCCCTAGATTGGTTCTGCTCAAGTTCCACCTCGTGGCGGCGGCGAATCCATGAAAAAGCTCCACCCTGATTTTTTTCTCGGACGAAACCCTTCATATAGCAAAAGAAGGGGGCTAGTGGGCCACCAAGGTGCCCAGAAGCCCTGTTGCCACGACCAGGGGGGTAGGCCGCAGCAACCAGGCTTGTGGGCCCCTGGCTGCTCCCCTCTGACACTTCTTTAACCTAGTATTTTTTATATATTCCCAAAAAAATCCACGTTGATTTCAGGGCATTTGGAGTTGCACAGAATAGAGGACTCAGACTTGCTCCTTTTCCAGTCCAGAATTCCAGCTGCCGGCATTCTCCCTCTTCAAATAAACCTTGCAAAATAAGAGAGAAAAGGCATAAGTATGGTTCCACAAAGTATAATAACAGTCCATAAAGCGATAAATATCAACATGAAAGCATGATGCAAAATGGATGTATCATGCATCAGTGCTAACTCCTGGAAAATCTTGTTCAATTCTCTTCAGATGACCCTCGGGATACAAAGGTTCCTGGGTCATTCTACAGCCTCTAGTAACGACTCTAACGGAATTGTCATTCAACTCATTGAGAAAGTCATTTTGAGCTTTAAGTACTTGTTCTACCTGAGTAGTAACCATAGAGGCATGTTTACTCAGAAGCTTAAGATCGTTGACGTTTCTGTCCACACAAGCACTTAAATGACTAAGCATACGAGCATTCTTTTCCAATTGTCTGCTAACATAGTCATTGAAACTTTATTGTTTGGCAACGAAGTTATCAAATTCATCCATGCATAGGCTAGCAGGTTTATCAAAAGGAATACCACTCTCATCAAACCTACGCGGAGAATTTACTTCTACTACCTGTATCGGGTTATGGAGACCATGGATCTCTTCGATAGGTGGTAGATTTTTGACATCTTCAGATTTAATGCATTTCTCTCGCATAGATTTCTTGGCTTCTTGCATATCTTCTGGATTGAGGAATAGAATACCTCTTTTCTTCGGAGTTGGCTTAGGAGGTGGTTCGTGAATAGTCCAAGCATTCTCATTGCACAAGATGTTGTTCAACAGAATCTCAGCTTGTTCTATGGTTCGTTCCCTAAAAACACTACCGGCACAACTATCTAAGTGGTCTTTGGAAGCATCGGTAAGTCCATTATAGAAGATATCAAGTATTTTGTTCTTCTCAAGAGGGTGATCAGGCAAAGCATTCAGTAGCTGGACGAGCCTCCCCCAAGCTTGTGGGAGACTCTCTTCTTCAACTTGAGCAAAGTTGTTTATTTCCTGCAAGGCAGCTTGCTTCTTATGGGCAGGGAAATGTTTTTTAGAGAAGTAGTAGGCCATATCCTGGGGGCTACGCACATAACCAGGAGCAAGAGAAGTGAACCAGGTCTTAGCGTCATCCTTTAGCGAGAAAGGAAACAACTTGAGCATATAGTAGTGGCGGATCTTTTCCTCACTAGTGAATAGGGTGGCTATATCGTGCAGTTTAGTAAGATGGGCTACAACCGTTTCAGACTCGTAACCATGAAAGGGATCATATTCGACTAGAGTGATTAACTCAGGGTCAACAGAGAATTCATAATCCTTATCGGTCACAAAGATAGGCGAAGTAGCAAACTTCGGGTCGTATTTCATCCTAGCGTTCAGAGATTTTTCTTTCCACTTGCGCAGAAGTTTCTCAACATCATAGCTATCCTTACACGCAAGAAAGTCCTCAGCTATCTCTCCCTCCATAACATAGCGCGTATCAGGCATAATAGGCGATTCAGGCATAGTAGCAGGTTCTACTTCAATAGTATCAGCAGTTTCAGAAGTATCATCACATCTAGCAGCAACTCTAGCAATATGTGCATCAAGGGCACCAAGTGGCAAAGCAGTATCAGACATAGCATCATCAGGCATAGTATCAAGCATAGCATCATCAGGCATAGTATCTAGCATAGCATCATCAGGCATAGTATCAGGCATAGGATCATCAGGCATAATATCTAGCATAGCATCATCAGGCATAGTATCAAGCATAGCATCATGGACAGCAGAAGTAGCATCATCAAGCACAGGCGACATATCAAGATTTCTAGCAGGAGGCGAAGTCGCAAACTTACTCAAAACTAAAGGTGAATCAAGTGCAGAGCTAGATGGCAGTTCCTTACCTCTCCTCGTAGTGGAAGTCAGGATTTTAGTTCTTGGATCTTTCGGATTCCTCATAGTGATCAGCAGACGTCAATCCCAAGTGACTCAGAGAATATAGCTGTGCCTCCCCGACAATGGCGCTAGAAAAAGCCTTGATGTCCCACAAGCGTATGGGATCGCAGCAGTTTTCGAGGGTAGAGTATTCAACCCAAATTTATTGATTCGCTCACAAGGGGAAGCTAAAGGATATTCTCAAGTATTAGCAGTTGAACATGTCAGATTCAACCACACCTGAAAGATTAGTGTGTGCAAGCAAAGTATCAGCAGCAAGGTAGTAAGATAACAACGGCGCTAGAAATGATCTGGTGACAAGGCAGACTATTCCTAACTGTTGTTTCAATGGCGCTAGTAAAAGCTTTGACAATCCCTAGCAACGGTGCCAGGAAAAGCCTTGTTGACGGTATGTTAGCGCCAACAAAGTCTTGCATCAAGTAACAGCGGAGTAGCAAGTAAGAGCAGTAGTAGCACCAACAGAGTGGCCCAATCCCTCTTGTAGCAAGGGACAAGCCTAGGCAAAGTAGCGTAGCGAGGACCAGTAGTAAAAGACTCGTAGGCAGTGGATCGGTGATGGACGAGTTTGACGGATGTGATTCATCATGTAACAGCTATAACACGGAGAGATATGTGGCTAGCTCCTGTTCATCAATCTAATGTAGGCATGTATTATGTATGTAGTCATACGTGCTTAGGGAAAAGAACTTGCATGAAATCTATTGTCCATCCCTCCCGTGGCAGCGGGGTCCTAATGGAAACTACGGGATATTAAGGTTCTCCTTTTAATAAAGAACCGGACCAACGCATTAACACGCGGTGAATACATGAACTCCTCATACTATGGTCACCTCCGGGAGTGGTTCCGGCTATTGTCACTCCTGGGTTACCGGGCCATAACACATAGTAGGTGACTACAACTTGCAAGATAGGATCTAAAACACACATATATTGGCGACAACATAATAGGTTCAGATCTGAAATCATGGCACTCGAGCCCTAGTGACAAGCATTAAGCATAGCCTAGTAGTAGCAACATCAATCTAGAACATAGTGGATACTAGGGATCAATCCCCGTCAAAAACTAACTCGATTACATGATAGATCTCATCCCACTCATCACCGTCCAGCAAGCCTACGATGAGATTACTCGCGAACGATGAAGAGCATCATGGAATTGTCGATGGAGAAAGGTTGATGATGAGATGGCGACGATTTCCCCTCTCCGGAGCCCGAAACGGACTCCAGATCTGCCCTCCAGATGAAGAACATGATGTGGTGGCGCCTCCGTATAGCAAAACGCGATGAAACCTTCTCTCTGATTTTTTTTTTCCAAGCGAAACGGAAGATATAGGACTGAGATTGGGGGCGGTGGTGCCACGTGGGCCCCACAAGCCCTCATGGCGAGACCATAGGGGGTGGCCGCGGCCCAGGGGCTTGTGGCCCACTGGCACGCCCCCTCACGTGGAACTTTGCGCATATATTTTTCTTTTATTCCAGAAAAAATCTCCGTAAATTTTCAGGACGTTCCGAGAACTTTCATTTCTGCACAAAAACAACACCATGGCAGTTCTGCTGAAAACAGCGTCAGTCAGGGTTAGTTCCATTCAAATCATGCAAATTAGAGTCCAAAACAAGGGCAAAAGAGTTCGGAACAGTAGATACGACGGAGACGTATCAATGATCTTAGCCGGCGGAAAATACTTGGATATATAAGCATCTTTGCACTTATCCCAATAATTGATACTATTTTTGGGCTAAGAAGAAAACCAAGTTTTTGCGCGATCTCTCAACGAGAAAGGAAAAAGCTTCAATTTAATCACGTCATTATCCACATCTTTTTTTCTTTTGCATATTGCAAAGCTCAATGAAGGTATTGAGATGGGATGCGGCATCTTCACTAGGAAGGCCAGAGAATTGCTCTTTCATAACATGATTCAGCAAAGCGGCATTTATTTCGTATGACTTCGCACTAGTGGCGAGAGCAATCGGAGTACTAATAAAATCATTATTATTAGTATTCAAGAAGTCACAAAGTTTTGTGTTTTCTTTCATGGTGACTTCAGCAAGCAAGCAAGCACACAAGCAAACAAAAATCGGGCGAGAAAAAGGGCGATCGAAAAGGCAAACGAAAAAGGAAAATTGGTGAAGTGGGGGAGAGGAAAACGAGAGGCAACTAGCAAACAAAGTAAATGCAAGAGATGAGTTTGCGACACCTACTTGGATGAGTTCTTGAATTGATCTTCCTCCCCGGCAACGGCGCCAGAAATTCTTCTACTACGGCAACAAAATGCCTTCCCTGGGGACCTCCAGGGGGCCCACAAGCCTCGATGGCGCGGCCCCCCTGGCCGCGGGGTGGGGGCTTGTGGGGCCCCTGGAGCTCTTCTGGCTTGGCTCCCAAGTCCTCCGATCTTCTTCCATTCCAGAAAAAATCTTTTCGGGGATTTTCTTCCGTTTGGACTCCGTTTCAAAATCTCCTCTGAAAGGGGTCAAAAATATGGAAAAACAGGAACTGGCACTTGGCACTGAGTTAATAAGTTAGTCCCAGAAAATAAATAAAAGGCATGCAAAACATCCAAAGTTTGACAAGATAATAGCATGAAACCATCAAAAATTATAGATACGTTGGAGACGTATCAAGGGGCACCATGTTTTTTGCTGGCCATTTGCAAATGCGGCTCTCACAAACCCCCCTGGTTTTTGTTAACCATTCATTGGTCATGTCTTTCTGACTAGGGTGACCAGTGTACATCCAAGCACGATCACTCATGTTGCCTAGCTACCTATGGGCGCACAAGAAATAAATATATAATTCATCATCTATATTCATCCGCTAATCAAGTTTGTCAGTTTTATTACGTCCATGCAACCTACACGCTAATAGGTAAAGATAGGTCCTAATCCCACCCGAGTATGTGTAGATTGGGTTCGTTTTCCCATGCTCTGCTCCAGATGTGACGCAGAATTTCGGCAGCACCTCCCCAATGTTCTCCTCATACACATCTCGGCAATAAGCAGAGAGGATGTGTACCCGGAGAACAACAGGGAGGCACTGACGAAATTTCGCATCGGATCCGGAACACAACATACGGGAAAGCGAACCCAATCTACACATACTCAGGTTGTCCATGAATAACGTAGGACAATTCGAAAGGATGGCGGTTATAAATATGCAAAGACATGCATATTTATAGATGTCGCCCTTTTGAATGGGAGACGCGTACTAGTCACGCATACTCATGATTGAATAAACCTATATCTAGCAAGTTTCATTGGCACGAAGACCGAAACAGAGCAAATTAAGGGGGTAGGAGGAGAAGTCATTTATGCTCACCAACAAACGCAGTGGCGTAGCTCGTCCAACGCACATGGAGGTCGTCGAACAACTGCACATTGAAATTCACACGATGAACACAAATATGATGTTTTTATAATTAACATATTCGGAAAATATGTGGCCTAACTCATAATTTACAAAACTATGACCCTCGTCAGCCTCTAGAAGGCCGAAAAGCACCTTCTCGTTCAACAGTAGGCAGAAAAGGTGTCGGGGGTCGGGGCTTAGTGGCGTCGAGGGTTGGTGGTGTCGGGTGTCGGTGGCGTCGGGTGTCGGGGGTTAGTTGCGTCGGTGGTCGGGGGTCAGTGTCGTCGGGGGTCGAGGGTCACTAGCATTGGGGGTTGGGGTCTTTTCGGTCAACAAGAGGCCGAACAGGTGTCGGGAGTCAGGGGTCGAGGGTCAGTGGCGTCGGGCGTCGGGGGTCGATGGTCAGTGGCGTCGAGCGTCGAGGGTCGAGGGTCGATGGTCGGGGGTCGATGGTCAGTGGTGTCGGGGGTTGAGGGTCACGGGTCGATGGTTAGCGGCGTCGGGGGTCGAGGGTCGAGGGTCAGTGATGTCGGACGTCGGGGGTCGGGGGTCGAGGGTTAGTGCTGGGGTGCCGGGGTTCCTTTTTCCTCTTCTTTCTTCTTCTCCTCTCTCTTATTTTCTTCTTCTTATTATTATTATTATTATTATTCTTTTTTCTCCTCCTCCTCCTCCTCTTCTTCTTCTTTTTCTTCTTTCTTTTCTCTTTCTCCTCCTCTCCTCTTTCTTCTTCTTCTTCTTCTTGTTCTTCTTCTTCTTTTTTCTTCTAGTTTTTCTTCTATTATTTTCTTCTAAGTTTTTTCTTTTCTATCTATTTTTTTCTATCTACTTTATTCTACCTAATAAACTAACTATCTAATTTAATAGAAAAAAGAACAAAACTAACTATCTAATTTAAAAAAACAGAAAATATGGGTACGTACCGGAGGCACTCACCAGAGTTGGGGACGGCCGGTGAGGGGAGGGGGCGGCGCCCACAGCCAGTGAGAGGAGCGGCGACGCCGGGGGCGGGTGAGGGGAGGGGCAGCACAGGGGACGGGTGAGGGGAGCGGCGGCGCAGGGGGGCGGGGGCGGCGCAGGGGGTGGTGGAGGGTTGGCCGGCCACCGGTGGTGCTGGAGCGAGGCGGGGCGGAGCCGGGGGTGGGTGAGGGGAGGGGAGAGAGAGATAGTGGGTGGGGGGTAGTGGAGCGAGGGGACGGGGTGACGGCCGTTATAGGCTCGTCCCTTTTGTCGTCCGCCTCCGGACGGCAAAGGGCCCCATGGCGGACGGCAAAGGCCCCCGGATGGCAAAGAGTCCCTTCTGTCGGACACGGCAGGCATGGGACCCATCTGTCCTCTTTGTCGTCTGCTCGCACACGGCAAAGGGCTGACACATGGCAAATAGTCTGTTTTCCATCAGTCAGCCCTTTACCGTCTACTTGATGTCAACTGACGGCAAAGAGGTTCTTTGCCATCAGCCAGCAGACGGCAAAGAACTGGATTCCAGTAGTGAGGAAAAGACTCGTAGGCATTGGATTGGTGATGGCTAATTATGTCGGATGACATTCATCATCTAACAGTTATAACATGGGGAGATATGTAACTAGCACCAGTTCGTCAATGTAATGTAGGCATGTATTCCGTATATAGTCATACGTGCTTATGGAAAAGAACTTGCATGACATCTATTGTCCATCCCTCCCGTGGCAGCGGGGTCCTAATGGAAACTAAGGGATATTAAGGTCTCCTTTTAATAGAGAACCGGAACAAAGCATTAGCACTTAGTGAATACATGAACTCCTCATACTATGGTCATCTCCGGGAGTGGTTCCGGCTATTGTCACTCCAGGGTTGCCGGGTCATAACACATAGTAAGTGACTACAACTTGCAAAATAGGATCAAGAACACACATATATTGACGAAACATAATAGGTTCAGATCTGAAATAATGGCACTCGGGCCCTAGTGACAAGCATTAAGCATAGCAAAATAGTAGCAACATCAATCTCAGAATATAGTGGATACTAGGGATCAAACCCCATTAAAACTAACTCGATTACATGATAGATCTCATCCAACCCATCACCGTCCAGCAAGCCTACGATGAGATTACTCACGAACGGTGAAGAGCATCATGGAATTGGCGATGAAGGATGGTTGATGATGACGACGACATCGATCTCCCCTCTCCGAAGCCCAGAAAGGACTCCAGATCTGCCCTCCAGAGGAAGAACAGGTGGTGGCGGCGGCTCAATGTCGTAAAACGCGATGAACTCTTCTCTCTTAATTTTATCTCGGCGAGAGTGACTATATAGAGCTAGAGTTGGAGGCAGCGGAGACACGAGGGCCTCACAAGCATTCCAGGCACGGCCAGGGGGGCCCGCGCCTCCTGGGCTTGTGGGCTCCTGGCTCCGTCCCTCCAGGTAATTCTTGCGCCAGTATTTTTTATATATTCCACAAAAAATCCTCGTAAATTTCCAGGTCATTCTGAGAACTTTTATTTCTGCACAAAAACAACACCATGGAAATTCTGCTGAAAACAGCGTCAGTCCGGGTTAGTTCCATTCAAATCATGCAAATTAGAGTCCAAAACAAGGGCAAAAGAGTTTGGAAAAGTAGATACGATGTAGACGTATCAACGAGTTCTTGTCAAGTTTTGTGTGGATGAAGCTATTAAGACTTAGGAAACCGTGATATGAGAGGAATTAGCGAGACACAAAAGGTATAGCTTGGTGATGCCCAAGTCACCGTAGGTAAATATCACAAGAAGTCTCAAGCATCTAAGCTTGGGGATGCTACGCACCCCACCTCTCTTCGTCAACAAATATCGGTTAGCCTATGTTGAGCCTAATTTATTTTTGTCCACATGATATGTGATATTCTTGGAGTGAAATTTTGTTTATTTTTCTATGTGAATAAAATTCCCATATCTCAAATTCTTTATTGAGAGAGAGTCCTCAATAGGTACTTAATTGTTTGACTACTCATTGATCTTCACTTATATCTTTTGAGAGTAGTTTGATGTTTACCCTTGTGCTTCACTTATATCCTAAGAGTAGTTTGTGAATGAATTTAATATCATAAATGTGAGATTATCCATGTTGAAAGGATCGATATGGTTGACTAGAGGGGGGTGAATAGGCAACAGCCAATTTTTAGCTAATCTTAACAAGTTAGGGCTAGTAACATATAGGTTCTCTAAAATGACAACTAGGTGAGCAACCTATATGATGCTACCAACTATAATCTCTAAGGCAAGTAAGAAATACTCTAAAACAATAACATACACAATGTAAAGGTTAGAGATAACCACAAGTGGAACCGATGAAGACGAGGATGTGTTACCGAAGTTCCTTCCCTTTGACAGGAAGTACGTCTCCGTTGGAGCGGTGTGGAGGCCCAATGCTCCCCAATAATCCACTAGGGCCACCATATTCTCCTCACGCCCTCACACAATGCAAGGTGCCATGATTCCACTATAGGTGCCCTTGAAGGCGGCGACTGAACCTTTACAAGTAAGGTTGGGGCAATCTCCACACAAAGCTTGGAGGCTCCCAACAAGAGCACGGAGCTTCACCACAATGGAATGTGGCTCCGAGGTGACCTCAACCGTCTAGGGTGCTCAAACACCCAATAGTAACAAGATCCGCAAGGGATTAGTGGGGGGGTCAAATTTCTCTTGGTGGAAGTGTAGATCTAGGCCTTCTCAACCAATCCCTAGAAAATCAACAAGTTTAATTGGCTAGGGAGAGAGATCGTGCACATATGAGCTTAGGGAGCAACAATGGAGTCTTGGAGGGTCAAAGGTAGGGTTCTTGAAGTGGAAGAACCCTTTATATAGTGAGGGAACAAATCCAACCGTTACCCTCACTCTCAGCACGAGCAGGGCGGTACGACTGCTGGTAGCAGCGGTACTACCGCTGCCCCTCCAGCGGTACAACCGCCAGCTCCAGCGGTACTACCACTAGGACCAGAGCGATACTACCGCTGAGCCCATGGTAGCGAAGGACTACTACCGGGCCTACCACCTCCAATAAAGTCTTCGCAAAAAGTCCGACGCAGTACAACCGCAAAGGAAGGCGGTACTACAGTCTTGGAGCGGTACTACCACTGGCCAAGGGCGGTACTACCGCCAGCTAGCGGTACTACCAACAGACTGGGGCGGTACTACCGCTAGCCCAAGCGGTACTACCGCTAGGACCACAACGGTACTACCGCTCACCTCTAGCAGTACTACCACATGCCTTTTTGCAAGATAGGGAGAAAGAACAGAGGGGGAACAAGCTCCATAGCTGCAAGGGAAAATAGATGGAGATAAAATGTGTGCGTGCGAGATTGATTCCACCCAAACCTTTCCGACAAGGATCCCCTCTTAATAGTACGGCGTTCCTACGACTCAAAACCAGCAAAGAAAATCGTAGAAGACAACGTGCTTCTATTCCACGGTGGGGTGCCTGATACGTCTCAAACATATCTATAATTTTTGATGGTTTCATGTTGTTATCTTGTCAACTTTGGATGTTTTATATACCTTTTATATCTTTTTGGGGACTAACTTATTAATTCAATGCCAAGTGTCAGTTCCTGTTTTTTCTGTGTTTTTGACTCTTTTCTGATCTGATTTTGGAATGGAGTACAAACGGAATAAAATCCCCGAAATAATTTTTCCAGAACGGAAGAAGATCAGGGGACTTGAGGGCCAAGGCAGGAGAGCCACAGGGGGCCCAAAAGCCCTGTAGCCGCCACCAGGGGGCGGCGGCTACCGGGCTTGTGGCCTCCCTAGCGCCCCCCTGACCTAGCTCCTTCGCCTATATATTCCCTAAAATCCAGAAAAAATAGGGAAAGCCACGAAAACACTTTTCCGCCACCGCAAGCTTCCGTTTCCGCGAGATCTCATCTCGAGACCCTTCCCGGTGCCCTGCCGGAGGGGACTTTGGAGTTGGAGGGCTTCTACATCAACATCATCACCCCTCCAATGACTTGTGAGTATTTCACTTCAGACCTACGGGTCCGTAGGTAGTAGCTAGATGGCTTCTTCTCTCTCTTGGATCTTCAATACAAAGTTCTCCATGATCTTCATGGATATCTATCCGATGTAATCCTCTTTGGCGGTGTGTTTGTCGAGATCCGATGAATTGTGGATTTGTGATCAGATTATCTATGAATTATATTTGAGTCTTTGCTGATTTCTTATATGCATGATTTGATATCCTTGTAAGTCTCTCCGAGTCTTGGGTTTTGTTTGGCCAACTAGATCTATGATTCTTGCAATGGGAGAAGTGCTTCGTTTTGGGTTCATACCGTGTGGTGACCTTTCCCAGTGAAAGAAGGGGCAGCAAGGCACGCATCGTGTTGTTGCCATCAAGGGTAACAAGATGGGCTTTTATCGTAGATATGAGATTGTCCATCTACATCATGTCATCTTGCTTAAGGCGTTACTCTGTCCTTTTGGACTTAATGCACTAGATGCATGCTGGATAGTGGTCGACATGTGGAGTAATAGTAGTAGATGCAGAAAGTATCGGTCTACTTGTTTTGGACGTGATGCCTATAGATATAATCATTGCCTTAGATAACGTCACGACTTTGCGCGGTTCTATCAATTGCTCGACAGTAATTCGTTCACCCACCGTCTACTTGCCTACATGAGAGAAGCCACTAGTGAACACTACGGCCCCCGGGTCTATTCACAACTATCGTTTCCACTTTCTCTTTTACTTTGCTTTGTTTCTTTTTGCTTTCAGTGCTCACTTGGCAAACAATCTATAAGGGATTGACAACCCCTTCATAGCGTTGGGTGCAAGCTCTTTGTGTTTGTGCAGGTACTTGTGACAATCCCTCACTGGATCGATACCTTGGTTCTCAAAACTGAGGGAAATACTTACCGCCGCTGTGCTACATCACCCTTTCCGCTTCGAGGGAACACCAACACAAGGCTCCAAGGCCACGGGGGAATCATTTGCATATTTTCCAAGGAAGTCCCTAAAGGCGTAGCCGTAGTAGAAGGATTCCTCATGTCGTTGCTGAGGAGTATCAAGACAAGAATAGTCTCCCGTCAACACGCTTGTTTCTGGCGTTGTTGGAAGGTCTTTTGTTGGAGTAGCAGTGTTGAATCGTCTTGTGCCTTTGTCGTGTATTATATGAAATGCTCAATGCACACTATTAGTCCAGTGAGGTACTGTCATCAATCACCAAAATCACTTAGGCGTAAATATGCCCTAACAATCTTTCCCTTTTTGGTAAATTCATGACAATACCGAATTTGCACAAAAGAAAGTATACTGAATATAACTGCAAACCCAAAGTCTATGGTCCAGGGACTGGCTCCCCGTGGATGAGTGCATGATTTTAGGATAGTGCTATGAATGGTAGTGCACTTAGTCCAAGGAGAGAACTCCCCCTAGAAAACATAAGCTGGTACTCCTTCCAACGACCTGATACATCATTTGAGAGAGGAAGCAAGGTAAAGTATGTGAGCATGAAGATAATTTAATAGGGATAATGTAGGGCATATGACTCACACCATATGACTAAAGCAAAGTCTCACGATTAAAACAAAGTCTCACATCACACTCATGAAAGGTAGCAAACACGATAAGACTACCCAAGTTCAAAGCATAGAAAGACTCAGAAAAAGATAAAGCAACCAAATCCAAATCCCTACACTCTCTCCCCCTTTGGCATCAAGACACCAAAAAGGGGCAGAGAGGACACCTAGGACACAGGTGGTCACTCAAGCAGCCGCATCAGACTCATTTGTAGCATCTGCATCCTGCTCATCCTCCTCCTCCTCAGCGTCCTCGTCAGAAACCTCCTCCTCAATATCGGACCCATCCCACTGGTAGCCTTGAGCCTTCATCCAGTCAGTCTCCGGAGTGATGATGTCCTCAGAGCCGCTCGATATCTCCACATCAAGTTTCCTCAAGACACGCTTGTGCCTCTGACGGTTCTCCTTCTGGGCCACATGAGACTGATAATGTCTCTTGGCCTGCATGCAGAAGAGGGTCTTCATCTGATCTTTCAGCTTCAAAGCCCAAGATGGCATAGTAGAGGAGCGGGTATGCGAAGCAGGGCCTTCTCCAGCAGCAGCAGTCTCTGTGTCAGTCTCCATCGGTTGAGTGGACGTTGAGGTGTTGGCCCATTTCTCTTTCTGACGCAGATTGATAGGATCATGGGTGATATAGCCAGCTTCAACAGGGAGAGGCACTTCTGGAAAGGATTATGTCCACTTCTTCTGGATAAAATAGAACAGGTAAGGCCCATAGATGGGAACCCTACAGAACAAGATGTAATTCTTGAGCTCATTGAACATCACATCAGATATGTCGAGATGCCCGGTGTTCTTCGTCCTTGCCTCCTCACACATCAGAAGCAAATCCACCAGATAGGAGTGAACCTCGTCCTTGTTGCCAATACGAGGAAACAACATGTTGCGGAAGATCCGGTGCATAATATCCAAGTGGGGGGAAGCAAATTCTTCTTAACATAGAGATGTTGCACCCTGTTCTTGGGGGTGGGGCCAGGTTGGTTATGAGGACGCAATCCAACAGCAGTCTGCGGCCCCTTGTCTTCTACCTTCAAGAGTTGCATGAATTCAACCCATGTTCGAGTCAATTTCTGACCACACGTCATCCAAGTCATAGTGCGATCTTCATCACAGTGGAAGTGAACAGTAACATAGAACTGGGTCACAAGCTCTGGATCGAAGTCATTATGGAAGGTGATGATGTCCTCAGTGCCAAGTTGATGAATCAAGGTGAGGGCATCACCAAAGTACTCAGGATTCCGCTCAAGGTGAGGGAGGTCAATCCACTGCACTGGGACATAAGCCTTCTTGAAGTACAGAATCACGTCACGATAAATCATTGCTTGTTGCCTTGACCAAAACAGATCACAGTTTTTGAGGTGAGCTCTTTCATGGACATAAGGGTCGTGGCCGCGGAGTGCCTGAAACTCTTTAGGAGGCATAGTGCGGAGGTTGAGGTTGGCCTCCTTGGACTTTGTGGCGGTCTTCTTGAATGGGCGCTTTGGAGGGTTGAGATTGGAAGTTGCGGAACCTTCCGGAGCTTCGGTATTGCGGTACCGCTTTGACTGGGTGTCACACACTAGGTTCGAGCGACGAGAACCACCACCTGTGACACACAAGACACACACAGAAAGAGAGACAAAAGGAGTCATGGCAATGTTCAGAACTCATAAAAAGAAACACAAGTTTCCAAAGGAAATCAAAACAAAGTGTCGAGGGGCGGTAGTACCGCTCGCCCTGGTGGTAGTACCGCTGGGGTCATAGCGATAGTACCGCCAGGCCAGCGGTAGTACCGCTGGCCCCTCAGCGGTAGTACCTGATACGTCTCCATCGTATCTACTTTTCCAAACTCTTTTTCCCTTGTTTTGGACTCTAATTTGCATGATTTGAATGGAACTAACCCGGACTGACGTTGTTTTCAACAGAATTGCCATGGTGTTGTTTTTGCACAGAAATAAAAGTTCTCGGAATGACCTAGAAATTTACGAGGATTTTTGTGAAATATATAAAAAATACTGGCGCAAGAATTACCTGGAGGGACGGAGCCAGGAGCCCACAAGATCAGGAGGCGCACCCCCCATGGTCCGCCGCCTCCAACTCCAGCTCTATATAGTCTCTCTCGCCCAGAAAAAATTAAGAGAGAAGATTTCGTCGCGTTTTACGACACGGAGCCACCGCCACCACATGTTCTTCCTCTAGAGGGCAGATCTGGAGTCCGTTCTAGGCTCCGGAGAGGGGAGATCGATGTTGTCGTCATCATCAACCATCGTTCATCGCCAATTCCATGATGCTCTTCACCATTTGTGAGTAATTTCATCGTAGGCTTGCTGGACGGTGATGGTTTGGATGAGATCTATCATGTAATCGAGTTAGTTTTGATGGGGTTTGATCCCTAGTATCCACTATGTTCTGAGATTGACGTTGCTACTACTTTGCTATGCTTAATGCTTGTCACTAGGGCCCGAGTGCCATGATTTCAGATCTGAACCTATTATGTTTTCATCAATATATGTGTGTTCTTGGTCCTATCTTGAAAGTTGTAGTCACCAACTATATGTTATGACTCAGCAACCCCGGAGTGACAATAGCCGGAACCACTCTTGGAGATGACCATAGTATGAGGAGTTCATGTATCCGCTAAGTGCTAATGCTTTGTTCTTGTTCTCTATTAAAAGGAGACCTTAATATCCCTTAGTTTCCATTAGGACCCCGCTGCCACGGGAGGGATGGACAATAGATGTCATGCAAGTTCTTTTCCATAAGCACGTATGACTATATACGGAATACATGCCTACATTACATTGACGAACTGGAGCTAGTTACATATCTCCCCATGTTATAACTGTTACATGATAAATGGCATCCGACATAATTATCCATCACCGATCCAATGCCTACGAGTCTTTTCCTCCTGTCACTGCTGCTACTGTTACCGCTACTCCTGTCACTACTGCTACTGTTACCGCTGCTACCGTTACTATCACACTACTTTGCTACAAATACTAAGTCTTTCAGGTGTGGTTGAATTGACAACTCAACTGCTAATACTCGAGAATATTCTTTGGCTTCCCCTTGTGTCGAATCAACAAATTTGGGTTGAATAATCTACCCTCGAAAAATGTTGTGATCCCCTATAGTTGTGGGTTATCAAGACTATTTTCTGGTGCCGTTGCCGGGGAGGCATAGCTCTATTCTCTAAGTCACTTGGGATTTACATCTGTTGATCACTATGAGGAATCCGAAAGATCCAAAAACTAAAGTCTTGCCCTCAACTACGAGGACAGGTATGGAACTGCCATCTAGCTCTGCACTTGATTCACCTTCAGTTATGAGTAAGTTTGCGACACCACCACCTACTAGAAATTCTGATGTGTCGCCTGTGCTTGATGATGCTACTTCTGCTATCCATGATGCTTATGATGATGCTTTGCTTGATACTGCTTTGCCACCGGGTGCATTCCTTGATGCACAAATTGCTAGAGTTGCTACTGAATGTGCTGATACTTCTGAAACTGCCGAAATTATTGAAGTAGAACCTGTTGTTTCACCTGTTAGAACTAGCTCTCCTAGATATGAATTGCCTGATATACCTGAGGGTTATGTTATGGAGGGAGAGGTAGCTGAGGACTTTCTTGCTTGTAAGGATAGCTATGATCTTGAGAATTTATTGTGCAAGTGTAAAGAAAAATCTCTGAATGCTAGAATGAAATACGATCCTAAGTTTGCTACTTCGCCCATCTTTGTGACTGATAAGGATTATGAATTCTATGTCGATCCTGAGTTAATCACTTTAGCCTAATCTGATCCTTTTCATGGTTATGAGTCTGAAATGGTTGTAGCACATCTTACTAAGCTGAATGATATAGCCACCCTATTCACGAGTGAGGAAAAGATTCGCCATTACTATATCCTTAAGGTGTTTCCTTTCTCGCTAAAGGGTGATGCTAAGACTTGGTTTACTTCTCTTGCTCCTGGTTGTGTGCGTAGTCCCGAGGATATGATCTACTACTTCTCTGAGAAATATTTTCCTGCCCATAAGAAACAAGCTACCTTGCAGGATATATATAACTTTGTGCAAGTTGAAGAAGAGAGTCTCCCACAAGCTTGGGGGAGGCTTATCCAGTTACTGAATGCTTTGCCTGATCACCCTCTTGAGAAAAATGAAATACTTGATATCTTTTATAATGGACTAACCGATGCTTCTAGGGACCACCTAGATATTTGTGTTGGTTGTGTTTTCAGGGAACAAACTGTAGAACAAGCTGAAATTCTATTGAATAATACCTTGAGCAATCATAATGCTTGGACTATTCCCGAACCACCTCTGAAGCCAACTCCGAAGAAAAGAGGTATTCTATTCCTCAATCCTGAATATATGCAAGAAGCCAAGAAATCTATGCAAGAGAAAGGTATTAAATCTGAAGATGTTAAGAATATACCACCTATTGAAGAAATCCATGGTCTTCATAATCCGACACAGGTAGTAGAGGTAAATTCTCTTCATAGATTCAATGAGAGTGATATTCCTTATGATAAACCTGCTAGCTTATGCTTAGGTGAATTTGATAACTTTGTTGCTAAACAACAAAGTTTCAATGATTATGTTAGCAGACATTTGGAACAAAATGCTCGCATGATTAGTCATATAAGTGCTTGTGTGGATAGAAATGTCAATGATCTTAAGCTTTTGAGTAAACATGCCTCTATGGTCACTACTCAAGTAGAACAAGTACTTAAGGCTCAAAATGACTTGATCAATGAGTTGAAGGACAATTCTCTTAGAGTCATCACTAGAGGTGGTAGAATGACTCAGGAACCTTTGTATCCTGAGGGCCATCCTAAAAGAATTGAACAAGATTCTTAAGGAGTTAGCACTGAGGCACCTAGTCATCATAGTAATAGGAAGAAAAAGAAAGATGATAGGAGCTTGCATGCTAGCAAACCTACTGCTGTTACACCTGAGAATCCAAATGATATCTCTGTTCCTGATGCCGAAACACAATCTGGTGATGAACATGAGCCTAGTGATAATATCGATAGTGGTGTTCATGATGATGCTCAACCTAGTAATGATAAGGATGTGGAGATTGAACCTAGTGTTGATCTTGATAACCCACAACCTAAGAACAAGAGATATGATAAGAATGACTTCATTGCTAGGAAGCATAGTAAAGAAATAGAACCATGGGTTCAGAAACCCATGCCCTTTCCTCCCAAACCATCCAAGAAAAAGGATGATGAGGATTTTGAGCACTTTGTTGAAATGATTAGACCTGTCTTTCTGCAAATGCGTTTGACAGATATGCTCAAAATATCTCCTTATGCTAAGTATATGAAAGATATTGTGACTAATAAAAGGAAGATACCTGAGGTTGAGATTTCCACCATGCTTGCTAATTACACCTTCAAGGGTGGAACTCCTAAGAAACTAGGTGATCCCGGAGTGCCCACTATACCTTGCTCCATTAAAGGAAATTATGTTAGAACTGCTTTATGCGATCTTGGAGCTGGTGTTAGTGTTATGCCTCTCTCTCTTTATCGTAGACTTGAATTGGATAAGTTGACACCCACTAAAATATCTTTGCAAATGGCCGACAAATCAACTGCTTTTCCTATCGGCATTTGCGAGGATGTGCCTGTTGTGGTTGCCAACGTTACTATCTTAACGGACTTTGTTATTCTGGATATTCCTGAGGATGATGCCATGGCGGTGATCCTTGGAAGACCCTTTTTAAACACTGCAGGGGCTGTTATTGATTGCAACAAAGGCAATGTCACTTTCCATGTTAATGGTAATGAGCACACGATGCACTTTTCAAAGAACCAATGTCGAGTACATTGCATCAATGCTATTGACAAAACTTCATCAATTCTTATTAGAAGCTTTGAATGCCCTATACCTACTGTCAAGATGAAGTATGATTTACTTGTTGGGGATATGCACATCCCCATTGAGGTAACCTAGTGATTATTCGAAAGTTCTCTGGTTTCATGTGATTCGAAAAAAGTTTGTTAAGGAGACTTGATCAACCTCATTGACATATTTCTTTTGATGACCATGAGATGGATGAATCTAGGAGTCACAACCTTCTCTTCCGAACTTTTATTTTCTATTGTTTAGAAGAAAAATCATAAATTTAGCTTTATTTTCCTGTTTTCAGCTTTTTGCGTCCCTTAGAAAAGTGCCCCGAAAATAAAAGTTCTTCAAATGCCCTGAAAATCAAGTATGATTTTTTCTGGAATTTTTGAAAATTTCTGAGATAGAGAGCTAGTTAGGGGGATGCACCAGTGGGCCACAAGCCTAGGAGGCGCGGGCACCCCCCCTGGTCGCGCCTGGCAGGCTTGTGGTCCCCACGTGCCCCCCTCCACTTATTCCAGCTCCCATCTCCTTCTTCTACCTCCAGAAAAAATCATTCCACAGCTCAAACCCGTGTTCTTGCTCTTCTTGCTGCATTTTTCGATCTCCTTGTGCAAAGCCCCATTCACCAAACTGTTTTGGGGGAATTGTTCCTTGGTATGTGACTCCTCCATTGCTCCAATTAGTTTTTGTTCTAGTGCTTTATTCGTTGCATATTTTTGTTGCCTTGGTGACCCTGTTCTTGAGCTTTGCATGTTAATTTTAGTTGGTCCCAAGTAGTTTTGATGCATGTTATGGCCTCTAGGCACTTGTAGGAGTAGTTGCTATGAGTTTTGTTGAGCCTTGTTCATTTTTCTTTTGAGTCACTAAAAATTTCAGAAAAAGAAGATGTTCAGGAAAAACTATCATGGTGGTTCTTCAAGCAAGAGGGGTCCCCGTCTCGCGATTCGGGAGCCCAATCCTTACCAACCGAGGAACGCACATGTACAACCATGTGAATGACCTTCTGATGAATTCATGATTGATGCAGGTTTCAAAGACGAGTTTGATACATTTGTTCACAACACCGGGCTCAAAGAATTCATCTCCAATAAATGTGAACAGTATACTACTCTCACTGCCTCTTTTGTTCGTAGATATAAATTTTCAGTTGGCCGTGACACTTCCATACTGTTTGATCTTTATGAAAAATCGTATACCATGGATTTAGAGGATTTCAATAGAATTTGCAAGATACCTGATTGGGGTAGTCTCAATGATCCTCCTAATTCTTCGGTTAGAGATTTTATCTCTAGTATAACTGTCGAAGAAACTAGAGATATTACGCAGGCTACCATGGGGAGCATTCATTTTCCTGCCTTGCATTATTTTGCCCTCTTCATAGTGTGTTTGTTTAGATTGAGAAAAAAATAGTTGTAAGTTTACTTTCCAGCTTGCTTAGTGGTGTTTAAAAAGAAAACCCAAAAAGATTTCCCGTTCTTGTTTTGCTTGTTGAGAGCTTTCCCGTGTAAATAGTTTTCTTTTTCTTTGGGTCAAGGTAGAAGACCATGATTAAAATGTTTAGTGGCTCTCGCATGCATATTTGTTTATCCGTCAAAGAGCCATATTACTTTGTCTTCTCCTCTGTGTTTTCTTGCAGATTCCAGCTCAGTCCAATGCACGAACACTCTCATTATTATTCACATCATTCGATCGTGCAAGTGAAAGGCAATAATGACGATATATGATGAAGTGACTGAGCCTGGAAAAGCTGGTTTGAACTCGATCTATTTTGTTTTTGTAAATATGACTAGCTCATCGTTCCTAATTCAGCATTGTTATGAGAGAAACATGTTTGCAATGACAACTTAGAGATCATAGTTTCTAATGCCATGCGTAATTAGCTAGGAGCTTATAATGGTTTGTCTTGGATGCCAACATGAATTTCAAGATGATTATGATGTAGTGTGATAAGATGGTATCCTCCTTTGAATGATTCAAGTGGCTTGACTTGGCGCATGTTTACGCATGTAGTTGAAACAAAATCAACATAGCCTCTATGATATTCATGTTTATGGTGATTTATGTCCTACTCATGCTTGCACTCAATGTTGGTTAATTTCAATGCATATTGACGACTATTGCCGCTCTCTAGTTGGTCGCTTCCCAGTCTTTTGCTAGCCTTCACTTGTACTAAGCGGGAATACTGCTTGTGCATCCACTTCCATAAACCCAAAGTTGTTCCATATGAGTCCACCATACCTACCTATATGCGGTATCTACCTTCCGTTCCAAGTAAATATTCATGTGCCACTCTCTAAACCTTCAAGTAATAATCTGTTTTGTATGCCTGAACCGCTCATGAGGTGACAAGGGGCGGTCAGTATCTTCCTTGCTAGGCATTTTATCCTTGATATGTGTTTATTCACTATCACTCACGAGAAAGGGGTCGGTAATTGGAATGCCCAGTTCCATTCTCAAATCGAAAATATAATTGCAAACAAAACTCCCCCTGGATTGTTGTTGGCATGGACGGCACCCGAGGATTCGGCTAGTCGTGGAGTGTGATTGATCGGTGGTGGGGGAGTCAAAACTTTACTTTTCTATTTGGGAACCGCCTATAATATGTGTAGCATGGAAGATGGTGAAAACTCTTGGTCATCGCGTTGAAAATGAAAGCATGCCACCCAAAATTATTCATCTCTGTCTTCAAAGCTTGAGCTCTGGCACCTCTGCAAATCAATGCTTCCCTCTGCGAAGGGCCTATCTATTTATGTTTCTGTTGAGTCATCCTCTTCTTATAAAAGCACCAGTTAGAGAGCACCTTCGTCATTTTTATGCTTTGCTATTAATTGTTATTGAGTATGACTGTGACTGGATCTTCTCTACCATGAATTACAATGTTCAGTCAGCCCTTGGTCTTTGAAGGTGCTCTGCATTTATGTTTTGCAGTCTCAGAAAGAGCTAGCGAGATACCATCTGTTAATATTGCTTCATGATTGTTTTGATTGAAGTGTTGATGTTTGAAACTTATTATTATTGCCCGCTAGTTGATTTTGCCATTGATATGAGTACACCATGAGACCTAAATGTTATTGCTTATGTGGTTAGCTTATGATCTTGCTGAAAATTTGAATATGAGTTAGACATAATTAAACAACAAGATCAAACAGAGTTCGTAAAAGTTTTTGTTTTGTCTCTTTTAGTTTGTCAACTGAATTGCTTGAGGACAAGCAAGGCTTTAAGCTTGGGGGAGTTGATACGTCTTCATCGTATCTACTTTTCCAAACTATTTTGCCCTTGTTTTGGACTCTAATTTGCATGATTTGAATGGAACTAACCCGGACTGACGCTGTTTTCAGCAGAATTGCCATGGTGTTCTTTTTGTGCAGAAATAAAAGTTCTCGGAATGACCTGGAAATTTACAAGGATTTTTTGTGGAATATATAAAAAATACTGGCGCAAGAATTACCTGGAGGGACGGAGCCAGGAGCCCACAAGCCCAGGAGGCGCGGGCCCCCCTGGCCGCGCTTGGCGGGCTTGCGAGGCCCTCGTGGCTCCGCCGCCTCCAACTCCAGCTCTATATAGTCTCTCTCGCCCAGAAAAAAATAAGAGAGAAGAGTTCATCGCGTTTTACGACACGGAGCTGCCACCACCACATGTTCTTCCTCTGGAGGGCAGATCTGGAGTCCGTTCTGGGCTCCGGAGAGGGGAGATCGACGTCGTCGTCATCATCAACCATCCTTCATCGCCAATTCCATGATGCTCTTCACCGTTCGTGAGTAATCTCATCGTAGGCTTGCTGGACAGTGATGGGTTGGATGAGATCTATCATGTAATCGAGTTTGTTTTGATGGGGTTTGATCCCTAGTATCCACTATGTTCTCAGATTGATGTTGCTACTACTTTGCTATGCTTAATGCTTGTCACTAGGGCCCGAGTGCCATGATTTCAGATCTGAACCTATTATGTTTTCATCAATATATGTGTGTTCTTGATCCTACCCTGCAAGTTGTAGTCACCTACTATGTGTTATGACCCGGCAACCCCGGAGTGACAATAGCCGGAACCACTCCCGGAGATGACCATAATATGAGTTCATGTATTCACTAAGTGCTAATGCTTTGTTCTGGTTCTCTATTAAAAGGACACCTTAATATCCCTTAGTTTCCATTAGGACCTTGCTGCCACGGGAGGGATGGACAATACATGTCATGCAAGTTCTTTTCCATAAGCACGTATGACTTATACGGAGTACATGCCTACATTACATTGACGAACTGGAGCTAGTTACATATCTCCCCATGTTATAACTGTTACATGATGAATGTCATCCGACATAATTATCCATCATCGATCCAATGCCTACGAGTCTTTTCCTGCTGTCACTGCTGCTACTGTTACCGCTACTGTTGTCACTGCTGCTGCTGTTACCGCTGCTACCGTTAATACCACACTACTTTGCTACTAAAACTTTGCTGCAAATACTAAGTGTTTCAGGTGTGGTTGAATTGACAACTCAACTGCTAATACTCGAGAATATTCTTTGGCTTCCCCTTGTGTCGAATCAACAAATTTGGGTTGAATACTCTACCCTCGAAAACTATTGCGATCCCCTATACTTGTGGGTTATCAGTACCGCCCGAGCGGAGCGGTAGTACCGCTCGGGGGTGGACTTGCAGATCGAGACAGAGTTAAAGCAGGTAAAATAACTAGATTTATTAAAAGATCAATATCTAGCATATAAAATTTTGACAAGAATCACAAGATCTTTAAAACATTTGGAACTCTAGGTTATTTAGATGGAGACAAATCTAGTCAATGGGATCCACATCTAAACCAAATCCAAAAGGCTTGTGACAAGAACTATCAGATTCAAAATCATGGAGAATACTAGGGCATGTCATTTGAATGCAAGGAAGAACATTAGACCTAAAATCTCCTAAGGTTTCTCCTCCGTTCCATCCAAAAACTAAGCATATAGCATATCCATGGATCTAGTACATCAAGCTCCTAACCCTAGAAGCAAAAACACCAACCAAGAGAGGAAGGAGAGCAGCTGTACCGGACTCCATTACACTTGAAGGAGGAAGGAGGAGGGGAGCAAACCCTCCAACTAGAAAGAGAGGGAAGGCTCCGCAGATAGAGATCTGATCGGGGAGATTTCGGTGTAGATGGAGAGAGCACCAAGAAGAAGAAGAAACAGGGGCAAGAAAAATGGCCCTCCCTTTATATAGCCCTTAGGGCACGGGCGGGGCGGTAGTACCGCTCGGATCATAGCGGTAGTACCGCTACCCTGGCGGTAGTACCGCTCCCCCTGGCGATAGTACCGCTTGGGTCATAGCGGTAGTACGGCTCCCCCTGGCGGTAAAACCGCTCCCCCTTGAGACAACCCTAAAATTGATTGAACATAGCCCTAGGATCGATTGGTCACTGCGGTAGTACCGCTCCCGCAGCGGTAGTACCATTGGGATCCTGGCGGTAGTACCGCTCCCCCAGGCGGTAGTACCGCTGGGGTCCTGGCGGTAGTACCGCTCTCTCAGGCGATAGTACCGCTGGGGTCCTGGCGGTAGTACTGCTCTCTCAGGCGGTAGTACCGCTCCAGAAAAACACATAGAGGCTTAGAACGATGTGAAAAATGTTGTGGGCAACGACTAGTTAGTGTAGAGGAGGGGAAAACACAAGCAAAATATACTGACTAGTCATTTTGTAACCTTTCTTCAATGAGAGAGACAGGTGGGTGGTGGCCGGAGCCACCTATGTTTACGACAAAGGTATGACACCGCTAAGAATTATCCTTGGGTTCATGAACAACGCTCGTCTTTGAAGCACAAGTACCATTTAATAATGGTCAAAGTGAAAGACTTGATCGATTTATGCATAATGGGGGGAGGGAAAGTTCATCGAGAGAACAACACTCCCCCTATGTCCATGCCTATACCTAGAGCAAGATATAATGCGGAGTGAGGTGCAGAGCGCCTAGTTTCAATCCACATTATTTAAATCAATGATATTTAGCTCATGTCTTAACTCCCGGAACCTTGTTTCATCTAGGGGCTTAGTGAAAATATCTGAAAGTTGCTCTTCAGTGTTGATGAAGTGAACCTCAATGTCACCACGCTTCATATGCTCACGAATGAAGTGATGGCGAATATGTGCTTGGTCTTGCTATGTTGCACCGGATTGAGGTAAATCTTGATAGCACTTTGATTGTCACATAGAGGCACTTTGTCACAAGTGACACCGTAATCCTTTAAAGTTTGCCTCATCCATAACAACTGTGCACAACAACTCGCAGCTGCAACATACTCAGCTTCGATGGAAGACAGTGAGACACAGTTCTGCTTCTTTGAAGACCAACTTACAAGTGAATGACCAAGAAATTGACATCCTCCAGAAGTTGACTTCCTCTCCACATAGCCTCCCGCCCAATCTGAGTCGGAGTAGCCCACTAGGTTGAAGTTTGCTCCTTTGGGATACCATAGGCCAAAGTTTGGGGTATGAGCCAAATATCGAAAGATTCGTTTGACAGGCATATAATGGCTTTCCTTTGGTGCAGATTGAAACCATGCACAAATCCCTACACTCAACATGATATCCGGTCTAGATGCACAAAGGTAAAGAAGGGATCCAATCATGGAGAGATATACCTTTTGATCCACAACTTTACCATTGGGATCACTGTCAAGCTTGCATCTGGTTGGCAAGGGAAACTTGACCGGCTTGACATCCTCTAGCTCGAACCTCTTGAGCATGTCTTGGGTGTACTTGGCTTGTTTGATGAAGGTCCCTTCTAAACCTCGTTTAATCTCGAACCCGAGGAAGAACTTCAACTCACCCATCATTGACATCTCGTATTTCTCGGTCATTAATGCAGCAAATTCTTCATTGAAAGATTCGTTAGGGGAACCAAAAATGATATCATCAACATATAGTTGGCATATGAACAAATCCCCTTTGACCTTATTGGTAAAAAGAGTGGGATCAATCTTCCCAATTTCAAACCCACGATCTTGTAACAACTCAGTAAGGTACTCATACCACGCACGTGGGGCTTGTTTAAGGCCATAGAGTGCCTTATAAGTTTGTATACATGATTGGGGAGCTTGGGATGTTCGAATCCCGGGGGTTGTTTGACATAAACCAACTCATTTAAAGGACCATTAAGAAAAGCACTTTTCACATCCATTTGTTGTAATTTGAAATCATGATGAGAAGCAAATGCAAGCAGCGTGCGAATAGATTCTAGGCGAGCAACGGGGGCAAAGGTTTCACCATAGTCGATACCGTCGACTTGGGAGTAGCCTTGAGCCACCAATCTTGCCTTGTTTCGAACCACAATCCCATTGGCATCTTGCTTGTTTTTGAAGATTGATAACCCACAACTATAGGGGATCAATTGCGGCCTTTCTCGATAAGTAAGAGTGTCGAACCCAACGAGGAGCTAAAGGTAGGACAAATATTCCCTCAAGTTCTATCGACCACCGATACAACTCTACGCACACTTTACGTTCGCTTTACCTAGAACAAGTATGAAACTAGAAGTACTTTGTAGGTGTGATAGGAAAGGTTTGCAAGAAAAGAAAGAACGGTTAAATATAACTAGGGGCTGATTAGATAAATAAACAATTGCGTTAGTTTAACGAGTGTGGAAAAGTGGTGGTAGGAGTTGCATAATTGTCCCTAAGCAATTGACTACGTTACTAGACCGATAGCAAGTTTTATGTGGGAGAGGCCACTGCTAGCATGTCATCCCTTACTTGGAATCCTAAGCACTTATGGTTGGAACTATTAGCAAGCATCCGCAACTACTAACGTTCATTAAGGTAAAACACAACCATAGCAATAAGATATATTGGTCCCCCTTCAATCCCGTATGCATCAGTTTCTATGCTAGGCTGAAGCTTCTGTCACCCTTGCCCTCCAATACATAGTCCTATCAACATACTACTAACCCTATGGTGTGATCCACGCGCGCGCTCATATGATGGGAACCAAAGGACAACAACATAACCACAAGCAAATTAAACCAATCATAGCAATTCATCAATCACCGATAGGACAATGAAAATCTACTCAGACATCATAGGATGGCAACACATCATTGGATAATAATATGAAGCATAAAGCACCATGTTCAAGTAGAGGGTACAGCAGGTTGCGGGAGAGTGGACCGCTGAATATAGATGGGGGAAGGTGATGGAGGTGTTGGTGAAGATGACGGAGGTGTTGGTGTAGATCGCCGTCACACGATGATGTCCTGGGCGGCGTTCCGGCGGCGCCGGGAGAGAGGGGGAGAGAGCCCCCTTCTTCTTCTTCTTCCTTGACCTCCTCCCTAGATGGGAGAAGGGTTTCCCCTCTAGTCCATTGTCTCCATGGTGACGGAGGGGCGAGACCCCCTCCGAGATTTGATCTCTCCCTTTGTGTCCTTCTGTTTCTGCGCTCCCAGATTCTGGCTTTCACCGTTTCTTAAATTCCCGGAGATCCGTAACTCCGATTAGGCTGAAATTTTAACACGATTTTCTTCCAGATATTAGCTTTCTTGCGGCGAAAGAAGGGCCCCAACCGCCTTAGGGATTGGTCACAAGCATGCCAGCCGCGCCCTAGGGGGGGTTGCGCCTCCTGGGCTTGTGACCCCCTCGGGCATCGTTTTGCGTTGATTCTTCTTCCCAAAAATCATAAATATTCCAAAAAAAAAATCCCCGTAGTTTTTTTATTGCGTTTGGACTTTTTTGGTATGGATAACCTACGAAACAAAAAACATGCAACAAACAAGAACTGGCACTGGGCACTGGATCAATATATTAGTCCCAAAAATAGTATAAAAAGTTGCCAAAAGTATATGAAAGTTGTAGAATATTGGCATGAAACACTCAAAATTATAGATACGATGGAGACGTATCAGCATCCCCAAGCTTAATTCCTGCTCGTCCTCGAGTAGGTAAATGATAAAAAAGATAATTTTTGATGTGGAATGCTACCTAGCATAATCTTGATCATAAAATCTAATCATGGCATGAATACTAAAACACAAGTGATTCGAAGCAATAGTCTATCATTTGACATAAAGACAATAATATTTCAAGCATACTAACAAAGCAATCATGTCTTCTCAAAATATCATGGCCAAAGAAAGTTATCCCTACAAAATCATATAGTCTAGCTATGCTCCATCTTCCCCACACAACGTATTTAAATCATGCACAACCCCGGTTTTAGCCAAGCAATTGTTTCATACTTTAGTGTTCTCAAACTTTTTCAACTTTCACGCAATACATGAGCGTGAGCCATGGACATAGCACTATAGGTGGGATAGAATATGGTGGTTGTGGAGAAGACAAAAAGGAGGAGATAGTCTCACATCAACTAGGCGTATCAACGGGCTATGGAGATGCCCATCAATTAGATATCAATGTGAGTGAGTAGGGATTGCCATGCAACAGATGCACAAGAGCTATAAGTGTATGAAAGCTCAAAAAGAAACTAGGTGGGTGTGCATCCAACTTGCTTGCTCACGAAGACCTAGGGCAATTTGAGGAAGCCCATCATTGGAATATACAAGCCGAGTTTTATAATGAAATTCCCACTAGTATATGAAAGTGACAATATATGAGACTCTCTCTCATGAAGATCATGGTGCTACTTTGAAGCACAAGTGTGGTAAAGGATAGTAGTATTGTCCCTTCTTTCTTTTCTCTCATTTTTTTTCTTTTTTTGGTGGGATTCTTTGGCCTCTTTTTTATTATTATTTGGGCTTCATTGGCCTCTTTTATTACTTCCTCACATGGGACAATGCTCTAATAATGATGATCATCACACTTCTATTTACTTACAACTCGATATTTAGAACAAAATATGACTCTATATGAATGCCTCCGGTGGTGTACCGGGATGTGCAATGATCTAGCGTAGCAATGACATCAAAAAACGGACAAGCCATGAAAACATCATGCTAGCTATCTTATGATCATGCAAAGTAATATGACAATGATGGTGCGTGTCATAATAAACGGAACGATGGAAGCTGCATGGCAATATATCTTTGAATGGCTATGGAAATGCCATAATAGGTAGGTATGGTGGCTGTTTTGAGGAAGGGTATATGGTGGGTGAAATGCACCGGCGAAAGTTGCACGGTACTAGAGAGGCTAGCAATGGTGGAAGGGTGAGAGTGCGTATAATCCATGGACTCAACATTATTCATTAAGAACTCACATACTTATTGCAAAAGTCCATTATTCGTCGAAACAAGGTAATACACGCATGCTCCTAAGGGAAGGGTTAGTAGGATTTAACCATCGCGTGATCCCGACTTCCACACAAAGGATGACAATCAATAAATAAATCATGCTCCGACTTTTTCACATAACAGTTCACCATACCTGCATGCTACGGGAATCACAAACCTTAACACAAGTATTTCTATGAATACAAAATTACTCACTAGCATGACTCTAATATCACATCTTCATGTCGCAAAACTATTGCAAGGAATTAAACATATCATATTCAGTGATCTACAAGTTTTATGTAGGATTTTATGACTAACCATGTGAATGACCAACTCTTGTTAACTCTCTAAATAGGTATAAGTGAAGCATGAGAGTTTAATTCTTTCTACAAAAGATATGCCTCGCTCTAACAAATATAAGTGAAGCAAAAGAGCATTCTAAAAATGGTGATTTTCTATGTGTAGGGAAACAGGCAACCCAAACTTCAAATGATATAAGTGAAGCACATGAAGCATTCTATAAAAGCCATACTCAAAAGATATAAGTGAAGTGCAAAGAGCATTCTATAAATCAACCAAGGACTATCTCCTACCATCATGGTGCATAAAATAAAAAAAGAAAAATAAACACAAAAGACTCTCCAAGCATTTGCACATATCATGTGACGAATAAAAATATAGCTCCGAGTAAAATTACCGATAGATTGTAGACGAAAGAGGGGATGCCTTCCGGGGCATCCCCAAGCTTAGACACTTGAGTCTTCCTTGAATATTACCTTGGGGTGCCTCCGGCATCCCCAAGCTTAGGCTCTTGCCTCTCCTTATTCCTTCATCCATCATGGTCTCACCCAAAACTTGAAAACTTCAATCACACAAAACTCAACAAAACCTTCGTGAGATCTGTTAGTATAATAAAGTAAATCACCAATTTAAGTACTGTTGTGAACTCATTTCAAATTCATATTAGCATTATATCTACTGTAATCCAACTTCATCATGGTTCATACCCCCCGATACTACCCGTAGATTCATCGAAATAAGAGAACAATGCATAGAAAATAGAATCTGTCAAAAACAGAACAATCTGTAGTAATCTGAACTTATACCATACTTCTGATACTCCAAAAATTCTGAAAAATTATTAAAATTAGGGAAATTTGCATATCAATCAGCATCAAAAAGAATCAACTCAAAATCTCTTTCTGTATAGGAATTACAAATAATTTCATGAGCACAAAGTTTCTGTCTTTTTCAGCATGATCAAACAACTATCACCCAAACTAATCATAAAGGCTTTACTTGGCACATTACTTTTATAATACAATGGAATTTTACAAGGGTATAATTATTTTTGCGAGAAACTTCCATGAAAAATTATACATTGTTTCCATGAGCATGAACACAAGTGTTCAAGGTCGACCCTCACTTCCGCAATGCATCACCTTTCAATCGCTTCTCTTTTTGAAAAAGTTTTAAGTTCCCCTCTATATTTTTTGTTTTTAAACTATATAAAAGCACTCAACAGAAATAAATGACTCTCTAAAACTTCCGGGTTGTCTCCCAGGCAGCGCTTTCTTTAAAGCCATTAAGCTAGGCATAAAGTGCTCAAGTAATGGATCCACCCGGATCCCAAGGTATATCAAAGTCAATTTTCATTGACAATGATTTTTAATTTAGTAGTGAGCACAAGGTAACATATATCATGCAATGACGAGGTCTAACTCTCTTACTATGCATTGGCATGTCATAAAAGAACAATTCATGCACATCAAGTAAAGGCCAATACATAGCATAAGCAGTTTCTTGCAATTTTATCGTATTGGAAACATAGAGAGGTGGAGATGTAGTTCCTCTCTCATAATAATTGCAAGTAGGAGCAGCAAGCACATGCATATTATATTCATCAAAATCATCATGTGTAATAGTAGAAGGCAACCCATCTATGTAATCCCTAATAAGAGCAAACTTCTCCGATATAGTGTAGTTGGGAGAGTTCAAAAAGAAAATAGGACTACCATAAGTGGGTGCGATAGCAACAATTTCATGTTTAACATAAGGAACTGTAGCAAATTCATCTTCATAAGCATAATTCATATTGGCATCATGGCCACAAGCATAGCAAGCATCAAGTTCGTCAAAAAGGGATATTTCAGACGAATCCAAGGGATCATAGCAATCAACATAGCATTCATCCTTGGGTAAGAATGAAGGGAAATTAAACAATGTATGAGTTGAAGAGTTACTCTCATTAGAAGGTGGGCACGAGTAGCTAGTCCTCTCTTCCTCCTTTTGTTCTTCGCTCTCCTCGTCATCTTTTTCATCTAATGAGCTCACAGTTTCAGCATTTTCTTCTTCCATAGTTTCCTGCAAAATATTAGTCTCTTCTTGGGCAGCGTAGAATTTCTCCATAAATCAATAAATATGGGCATTATATTCATAATTAGTATAACAATAACTAAGAATAACCAAATTTTCAGACCGGTAAGCAGCAACATCATTATCATCACACCTTTTAAACAGAGCTTCAATTTCATAAGCACCCATAAAAGCAACAAACTCTTCTATTTGTTCCACATCATAGTAATCATATATACCAGTAGCATAAGAAGCCAAGGTTTCATTAGCATTAAATTTACAAGAAAAGGGAAGGTGTTTAGCCTTCATCCTAGAGCAACAAGTAATATCATATCTCGAGCATAGCTCCCAAGCATACCATTTCAACAAATGAATTTGATCCCATAATAGTTTCCCTTTTTGGGTCAAGCTATAATCCCTAAAGTATTCACGTTGATCCAACGTGTATCCCATTATATAATTTAATGGGGTTTTCTCAGGATTATTAAAGAAGTGCATAATATTTTCCACATAACGAGCATCGAGAGTTTTAGGAGGTTCCCCATCTCCATGAGTAGCAAGTACACCTTTTTTTTTTGTATTTCGTGTTCCATATCCATAACTAAAGATAGAGAACAACTTAGAACAATAAATAAATCTACTTAGTGATAAAGCAAACAAGCACACACGAGAATATTCACCCCACGCTATTGCTCCCCGGCAACGGCGCTAGAAAAAGGTCTTGATACCCCACAAGTATAGGGGATCAATTGCAGCCTTTCTCGATAAGTAAGAGTGTCGAACCCAACGAGGAACTAAAGGTAGGACAAATATTCCCTCAAGTTCTATCGACCACCGATACAACTCTACGCACACTTTACGTTCGCTTTACCTAGAACAAGTATGAAACTAGAAGTACTTTGTAGGTGTGATAGGAAAGGTTTGCAAGAAAAGAAAGAACAGTTAAATATAACTAGGGGCTGGTTAGATAAATAAACAATTGTGTTAGTTTAACGAGTGTGGAAAAGTGGTGGTAAGAATTGTGGAATTGTCCCTAAGCAATTGACTACGTTACTAGACCGATACAAAGTTTTATGTGGGAGAGGCCACTGCTAGCATGTCATCCCTTACTTGGAATTCTAAGCACTTATGATTGGAACTATTAGCAAGCATCCGCAACTACTAACGTTCATTAAGGTAAAACCCAACCATAGCAATAAGATATATTGGTCCCCCTTCAATCCCGTATGCATCAGTTTCTATGCTAGGCTGAAGCTTCTGTCACCCTTGCCCTCCAATACATAGTCCTATCAACATACTACTATCCCTATGGTGTGATCCATGCGCGTGCTCATATGATGGGCACCAAAGGACAGCAACATAACCACAAGCAAATTAAACCAATCATAGCAATTCATCAATCACCGATAGGACAACGAAAATCTACTCAAACATTATAGGATGGCAACACATCATTGGATAATAATATGAAACATAAAGCACCATGTTCAAGTAGAGGGTACAGCGGGTTGCGGGAGAGTGGACCGCTGAATATAGATGGGGGAAGGTGATGGAGGTGTTGGTGAAGATGACACAGGTGTTGATGTAGATCGCCGTCACACGATGATGTCCCGGGCAGCGTTCCGGCACCGCCGGGAGAGAGGGGGAGAGAGCCCCGTTCTTCTTCTTCTTCCTTGACCTCCTCCCTAGATGGGAGAAGGGTTTCCCTTATGGTCCATGGTATCCATGGTGGCGAAGGGGCGAGAGCCCTCCGGGATTGGATCTCTCTCTTTGTGTCCTTCTGTTTCCGCGCTCCCAGATTCTGACTTTCACCGTTTCTTAAAATCCCGGAGATCCGTAACTCCGATTGGGCTGAAATTTTAACATGATTTTCTTCCGGATATTAGCTTTCTTGCGGCGAAAGAAGGGCCCCAACCGCCCTAGGGACTGGTCACAAGCCTGCCAGCCGCGCCCTAGGGGGGTCGCGCCTCGTGGGCTTGTGACCCCCTCGGGCATCGTTTCGCGTTGATTCTTCTTCTCAAAAATCATAAATATTCCAAAAAAATCCCCGTTGGTTTTTTATTGTGTTTGGACTTCATTTGGTATGGATAATATGCGAAATAAAAAACATGCAACAAGTAGGAACTGGCACTAGGCACTGGATCAATATGTTAGTCCCAAAAATAATATAAAAAGTTGCCAAAAGTATATGAAAGTTGTAGAATATTGGCATGAAACAATCAAAAATTATAGATACGATGGAGACGTATCAAAGATCCATTTGGTCCCGATGACATTATGTTCCTCCTGTGGTCTTGGCACTAATTTCCAGACTTGATTACGCTCGAAGTTGTCGAGTTCTTCATGCATGGCCATAAGCCAATCCTCATCATCGAGCGCTTCCTGTACGTGTTGAGGTTCACAATACGAAACAAATGCGTGATGCTCACAATAATTTGAAATTTGTTGACGAGTGGATACTCCCTTTTTAAACTACCAAGCACGTTCTTCATAAGCTGTGACTTGACTCTGAGCTTGTTTGCAATCTTGGTTGCGCGACGCTCCAAGAGTTCTACAGTTGATAACTGGGGAGCATCAACATGATCACTTTTCTTGGCCTTGCGTTTTGATCCCCCCTTGGCACCGATACCCCTCTTAGGTGCTGCAAAAGGAAATTGAGAAACAACATCCTGATCAACTTGATTTTTGACTTGAGCAGGCTCATTGGTTTGTTCTTTATCTTGTGGCTTCTCTTGATCTTGATCTTGTGCCTCATTTGATCTGGATCTTGTAGCTGCACTTGATCTTGATCTTGAGCAGTTCAGAACCTTGTGTAAGCACTTGGACATCATGTGGTACATCACCATCTTTGAGCGATTGATCTTGTCCTTGAACATGGTCACCTGGTTGAGGGTTTTCTCTTTGTTCATCGGAAGCGTGTGGGGCTTGCGAGGGTGATGGCTCCACTTGATTAGAGCATTGTCCTTCTCCTTCGGTCACAAGGGGTTCCTCAATGGGGAGTATTTGACCAATCCCCATTCTTCTTATGGCTTGGGGAGGAATTTCATCACCTACATCACAGAGACCACTTTTCTCCACTTGGAAGCCATTATTTTCATCAAACTCCATGTTACACGTTTCATCAATGAGCCCGGTGGAATTGTTGAGGACACGGTAATCATGAGAGTTTGTAGCATAACCAACAAAGATGCCCTCTTGAGCTCTAGAATCAAATTTAGCTAAACGTGCACCTTTCTTGAGAATGAAACACTTACACCCGAATACCCAGAAGTACTTGAGATTGGGTTTGTTTCCGGTGAGAATCTCATATGGGGTCTTGTTCAAGCCTTTGCGGATATAGAGCCGATTGGATGCATGACATGCTGTGTTGATGTCTTCGGCCCAAAAGTTAAACGGAGATTTAAATTCTGCCATCATTGTTCTTGCCGCATCCATCAACGTCCGGTTATTCCTTTCCGCCACACAATTTTGTTGAGGGGTGTATGGTGCTGAATATTGATGTTTGATTCCCTCATCACTAAGAAACTCATCCAAGGTGTAGTTCTTGAACTCGGTGTCGTTGTCACTTCTAATCATCAAAATCTTTGCTTCATGTTGACGTTGAGCTTCATTAACAAAGTTGATGACGGTTTGTTGAGTCTCACTCTTCCTCTTGAAGAAATATACCCAGGTGTATCTTGAGTAATCATCAACAATCACCAAGCAGTACTTTCTGCCCCCAAGACTATCAAATGATGGAGGACCAAAGAGATCCATATGAAGGAGCTCCAACGGCCTCTTAGTGTAAATGAGAGTCGTTGGACGATGAGCAGTTTCGTGAATCTTCCCTTCAATACAGGCACAGCAAGCACTATCTCTGGCAAAACTCACATTTGTTAGTCCACGAACATGGTCCTCTTTGAGATGACTTTGCAAAGATCTCATATTGACATGAGCTAGTCGGCGATGCCAAAGCCAGCCCAGATCAACTTTAGCCATTAGACAAGTCGCAGTCTTAGTGGGTCATTGTGAAAAGTTGACCACATAGAGACCATTTTCGACATATCCAACATAGGCTACTTTAAGAGTCTTACTCCACAAAAGTACCACGGTATCAAGATTAAAGAATGTGGCAAAGCCCATAATTGCAAGTTGACGAACCGAAAGTAAATTGTAAGCAAGGGACTCAACAAGCATGACCTTCTCAATAGATAACTCTTGAGAGATGACCACCTTACCAAATCCCAACACCTTAGATGTTGATGCATCAGCGAATTGGACATGGGTGGGCATAGATGGGGAAGGATGCACATCCACCACTAAGTCCTTGCCTCCGGTCATATGATTTGTTGCTCCACTATCAAGCAACCATGACACCCCACCGGAAGCAAACTCCTACAAAATATCAAGGCTTGGTTTTAGGTACCCATTTTTGAATGGGTCCTTTAATGTTAGGAACAAGGGTCTTAGGAACCCAAATAGCCCATTAAATGGACTCATAGTAAGAACCAACAAATTTGGCATAAACACGCCCACCACCAGCACGACATAAAACATAAGATGGATTGAGTTTGTCGGCTGTGTTGGTAGGAATGGTTTTTCCCTTCTTGACACTACCATCGACCACCTTGGCCATGTTCTCCTTCTGAGTCCCTTCGCCCTCCTTGACAAAGATGTCCATGAGGGTAGAGGATCGCTTGTTCTTGTTCTTCCTTTTCCTTTTTGACTTGGATGTAAGTCCAAGTCCCTCCTTTCCTACAACTCCCTTTTGATTACTCAAAAGGCCGTTTAGGTTCTTCTCGCCTTGGATGCATGACACAAGGCCCTTCTCAAGTTGATCCTTCAACTTAGCATTTTCCTCCACAAGATGTACATGCTCACAACAAGGGTTAGTTGTACAAGCATTATCAATTATAACAAAAGGAGGACAAGTAGAGATCTCCTTGGTAAGCTTTGCTTGGAGTTGATCATGAGACTCTTTCAGGGAGAAATGAGCACCTTTCAAGACCTTGTGAGCCTTGTCAAGTGTATCAAACTCCTCCTTGAGTCTGTCATGGCCAACCCCAAGTGCAGCCTTTTCAGACTTAATCATAAGAGTAAGGACAATATCGTGATCTAGCTCCTTTTGTAATTTAGCACAATCATCGTTCTGTGACTCCTCAAGAGCCAAACAAATATTGCGCTCTTTTTCTAGAGCAATAGATAATTCAGCAATCTCATCGGCATAGTCACGACTATGTCCTTGCAGCTCGAGGATAGTCTCCTCATGAGTCTCGATGAGGTCATTAGCCTCACCCAGTTGTTCCAAAAGAGCAACAAAGTGCTTCTTGGATTCTCCTTTGAATTTACACAGAAATTTGTCAAAATCATGCTCATTAAGTTCTATAGCATCACTATTATCAACATAGTTTAACAATGAAGGAGTAGTAGTGATGGTGGTCTTAATGTTGGGTGTTACCTAATCGATATCTTTGGCCATAAGGCACTTGGCGATGCAGTTATCGTTGGGGGTGTTGAAAAGATACATCTTGGGAGAGGGGGTGGCAATGGCAACAGTCGTCGTTGCCACCATGTCATCATCGTCATCATCATCGGATGGGTACTCTTCAAGTGCCACCATACCCTTTGGATGGGGTTTCTTGACAAAGTTGTTCTTGTTTGGGAAAGACTTGGCTTTGTCTTTGCGAATGAGCTTGCCCCCATTGTCTTCCCTCTTCTCATATGGACATTCTGCCACAAAGTGACTCACATTGCCGCAGTTATAGAATGTCCTCACACGTTTCTTGGTCTTGAACCCACTTGAATTGTTCTTGTAGAAATTGGGCCTTGAGTTTCTCTTGTTGCCCTAGAATTTCCTCGACGCAAGAGCCGTGTGCTCGTGATAAGCATACTTAGTGTCTTCAGGGCAGCCTTCCTCTTCCTCCTCCTCTTCTTCTTCTTCAGAAGGAGCCTTTGCTTTTAAAGCAAGGTTGGGTGAAGTTGTCTTTGACCGAACGCGAGCAAGAGCATTATCAGCGGTCTTGTTCATGATTGACATAACAATGAATTCATCCAACACCTCACTAGAGGACACAGAGTGGAAATCTGGCCGTTGGCGAATGATGGATGACATGGCTTTGTTGAATGGCATGATGGCCTTGAGAAACTTGCGCTTGATCCATGTGTCATCCACATCCTTGCTCCCATGATCCTTGAGAGCAACAGCAATAGCAGTCACCCTTTGATAGAGATCATGAGGGTCCTCATCTTCCTTCATCACAAACTCATCGGCCTCATCAAGAACCACTTCATAGTTGGACCATTGAATGCTTGAGCTTCCCTTGTACAGCACTATAATGTGCTCCCAACAGTCCTTGGCCAGAGTGAAGAGGTGCAAGTGAGGAAGTTCTTCAAGAGGCACTGTGGACTGGAGAATAAATAATGCAGAGTGATTATATTGATTGTCCGCTTCTTCTCTTGGAGTGAGGTTGCTTGGGTCATGAGGATAGTAGCCTTGCTCAATGATTCTCCACAGATTTGTTGAGCTGTAATTCAAATGAGACTTAATAGAAAACACCCAGTTAGCAAAATCACCCTTAACAAGCTTAGGAGGAGGACCAACAGGATTAATGTGCGGTGTAGGAACCGGTCCTCCATATACCATAGGAGGTGGAACTCAGGCATAGGTTCCAGTTCCATTATTTTCGAGAGAGGAAGACGGTCGCATACCTTTATCCGTTTTCTTAGAGGAATTGGCCTACGAATCCGTGTTGGTGGGTTTAACCACCAATGCCGGTTCGGGAGAACTTTTAATTCCCTCAATTAACACTTTAAGCATGGTCTTGACTTCGTTCGTCAAGGACGTCCTGAGGTTGGCCACAGCCGCATTCAAGTTGTCCCTTGTGACCGAAGTCAAGGCCATGGCCTCGGGTTGCCCATGGGCTCCTCCCTCATCATCATCCATACTCTTCGGTGGTGAAACTCTTAATAAATAGACATGGCTCTGATACCAATTGAAAGGATCGATATGGTTGACTTGGAGGGGGTGGTGAATGGGCAACAACCAATTTTTAGCTAATCTTAACAAGTTAGGGATAGTAACATATAGATTCTCTAAAATGACAACTAGGTGAGCAACCTATATGATGCTACCAACTATAATCACTAAGGCAAGTAAGAAATACTCTACAACAATAACATACACAATGTAAAGGTTAGAAATAACCACAAGTGGAACCGGTGAAGACGAGGATGTGTTACCGAAGTTCCTTCCCTTTGACAAAAAGTACGTCTCCTTTGGAGCGGTGTGGAGGCACAATGCTCCCCAATAAGACACTAGGGCCACCGTATTCTCCTCACGCCCTCACACAATGCAAGGTGCCATGATTCCACTATAGGTGCTCTTGAAGGCGGCGACCGAACCTTTACAAGCAAGGTTGGGGCAATCTCCACACAAAGCTTGGAGGCTCCCAACAAACCACGGAGCTTCACCATAATGGAATGTGGCTCCGAGGTGACCTCAACTGTCTAGGGTGCTCAAACACCCAAGAGTAACAAGATCCGCAAGGGATTAGTGGGGGGGAATCAAATTTATCTTGGTGGAAGTGTAGATCTAGGCCTTCTCAACCAATCCATAGAAAATCAACAAGTTTGATTGGCTAGGGAGAGAGATCAGGCACATATGAGCTTAGGGAGCAACAATGGAGTCTTGGAGGGTCAAAGGTAGAGTTCTTGAAGTGGAAGAACCCTTTATATAGTGAGGGAACAAATCCAACTGTTACCCTCACTCTCAGCACGAGCAGGGCGGTACTACCACTGGCAGCAGCAGTACTACCGCTGCCCCTCTAGCGGTACTACCGCTAGGACCAGAGCGGTACTACCGCTAAGCCCATGGTAGAGAAGGACTACTACCGGGCCTACCACCGCTAATAAAGTCTTTGCAAAAAGTCCGACGCAGTATAGCCGCAAGGAAGGCGGTACTACAGTCTTGGAGCGGTACTACCGCTGGCCAGGGCGGTACTACCGCCAGCCCCAGCGGTACTACCGCTAGGAACAGAGCGGTACTACCTCTCACCTCTAGCGGTACTACCGCCAGAGGACTTTTTGCAAGATAGAGGGAAGGACAGAGGGGGAATAAGCTCCATAGCTGCAAGCGAAAAGAGATGGAGATAAAATGTGTGCGTGCGAGATTGATTCCACCCAAACCTTTCCGACACAGATCCCCTCTTAATAGTACGGCTTCCTATGACTCAAAACCACCAAACAAAATCGTAGAAGACACCGTGCTTCTATTCCACGGAGGGGTGCCGAATCGTCTTGTGCCTTTGTCATGTATTATCTGAAAAGCTCACTGCACACGATTAGTCCACTGAGGTACCGTCATCAATCACCAAAATCACTTAGGCATAAATATGCCCTAACACATGTGATTTATGCTTAGTAGTAGTTTCACATTTGGTTTAGAATTTAAAATCTATTGAAGTTTGGCAATCATAGTATTGCTCATACACAAGCAATTCATGGATGACTAGTATAAGAAAAAGAACTTTCACATACAAATATATTACCTAGGACATATTTTATGATTGTGAATACCCATTAATTATTTTTAAACTTGATCAAATAGTTTAAGTTGGATATGGAAGACAACGTAATGGTTATGATTGGGTATATTTGCATAGAGGTTATATTGTTATGGATCCTCCAACTTGTGGTACTTGTTTAGAACCTTTTTCTAGCCAAAATTTCGTACTAAGTAGAGATACTACTTGTGCATCCAAATCTCTAAGCCAAGTTTCTTCCATGAGAGTCCACCATACCTACCTATAGATGGTATTTCACTGCCATTCCAAGTAAATTTCCACGTGTCACCTCTAAAACCTTCAAATAAACATCTATTTTGTGTGCCCGTACCGCTCATGGAGTGATCAGGGCGGTCAGTATCTTCCATGCTAAGCGATTTATTCACTTGTTATCCTTCATAATACAAAAATAAATAAACAAGAACTCCCCCTAGAAAGTTGTTTGTTAGGAGGGCACCCGTGGATACAGCTAGCCATGGAATGTGATTGAATGGTTGAGGGGGAGTAAAATTTTAATTATGTTTGGGAACCGCCAATATTGTGATTAGCATGGAAGATATTGAAATCCCTTGTTGTAACATTGACAAGAAAGGCACACCACACAAAATATATTCATCTCTGTTTTAAACAATGAGCTCTGGCACCAATGCAAAACCCTGCTTACCTCTTCGAAGGGACAATCTATTTACTTTCACGTTATTTACTTTTCTTGTTGAGTCAACTTCTTATTCCAACCTCAATCTATTAGTTGGCAAGTATAATGTAGTGGGGAAAGATCCAAACACATATATCCAATCAAATATATTTGATTGTGGATCATTATTATTGACAATTATCTTCATGATAGGTATGTTGGGAGGCAAAACAATAAGCCCCTATCTTTCTCTGAGTCCGATGGATGTCATTTGTTCTAAAAATTTGTTTTGAGTATTAGCAATCATAGAAGACTATATGATAATTGAGTATGTTGTGCTCTTACTTAGACTTGATGATACTTTGAAAATTGTGTGATGAATAAGAACATATGTTGTTAAGTTTCAAGAGAATGCATTATTTGAACCATGACATGTGAATCGATTGCTACTCTATCATGATGATTTTTATGAGAAAAGCTGCTCGTTATGATGCTAGAAAAGTGATTTAATTTATCAATGATCAAAACTATTCACTATGCTAGAATTCACACTTCATACATACTTCTTTTATCATTTACCTACTCGAGGACGAGTAGCAATTAAGCTTGGGAATGTTGTTATGTCTCCAACGTATCGATAATTTATGAAGTATTCATGCCATATTTGCCTATGTTTACAATAATTTCTGTCGGGACCCCGATCCTAAGCCATAGGAATCCAGCCTGTAACACATCGCATCCCTTTGTGGTCTCACGCACGGTTAACTCCACGGCTGCAGCCTTACCTTAGCCGGGACCGTTTGCGTCTTTTGACTCACGTATGCGATAGTGTCGCTAGCAAACCAATGTCAGAGAACCCGGATCGACATGTCTAGTCATAAACCAAAGTGGCAGTTCCGCACAAGGACAGGCATACATGACCCAACAAAGCAGGTGTCGGTCATCAGCGAACATAGACGAGTCGTAGCAAGCTACAAGGACTCCATTACGTCGCGTGACATTTCCCCAAAGGGGACAGACACAGCAGCTAAGAAGGACACATGCCGGTCAACCAATGTGTCCGGAGCAGTAGCGAACTACCAAGGCTCGTTGGATCACAAAGGGGCATTTCCTTGTAAGGAGTGCTACTAAAGTTCACGACTAGGTATTCGAACCCCATACATATCAAGTAAGACACACGTACGCATGGCATACCGATATGTATAGATACATCGATGGCATCACAACATAACCATAACCATACAAGCTTTATTTAAGAGGCTCGGAAGAGCCACACACATAATATTACACATTAAGGGTCTCACGACCCATAATAGCAGTCATACAATACAAGCCAGCGGAAAAGTTATAAACTGTCTGGGTACAGACAGTGCAACTAGAAGGCACATGGCCTGACTATACTACAGAGCCGACGTAGGGCCAGATCGTAGCTGGGACACCAGCTACTCGTCGTCATCGATGTCTACGAAGAACCCTCCATTAGGGTCATTAGCAACCTCTGCAACATTTATTAAACAAACATGAGTACGAAGGTACTCAGCAAGACTTTAGGAGAACTAACTACTCATGCAAGGTATCAAAAGGTATTGTGGGGTTTCATGCGGAAAGCCAGCATTTGACTCGTGGCTAGACAACTTGCTCTTTGAAATTAGTTTTGACAACTTGACTTCTCGCACACGAGTCCACTAACACCACAACAATACACTATCGTGGAATCGTTCCGTCTCCATACGGAAATGCCGTCCACGACACTCACGCTTATCTTGACAATTTTATGAGTAGCCATTGAAGTTATCTATGAACAACATATGTCTCCAAGTAGTCCATATCCGCGGACGCGGCTATTCGAATAGATCATAACCCTGCAGGGGTGTACTTCGTCACACACGCTCCCACCACTTATCGCCACGTGCACGTCATGCACCTCGGCAACCTTCAAGCGGAAGCCCAGCGAGGGAGTCGGCCACGACCGTTAACCACACTAGTACCTAGTCCAGGTTTATCGCCTATCTGAGAGTAACCCGTACGGAAGTCCGGCCGAGGTTTCCGCCACGGCCTCAAACGATGTGCGCAGGGTTCCCAAGCCCACCATCCGGGTGCCACTTGGTACACCGTGCCACTGCCTACCGCATCACGTTCCACCTCTCAGGTCAGCACCATGCACGGCCTCCAGCATTACTACAAACACCAGAAACTACTTGCAACTCCTGGACCGAGTACTACGCGATTAATAGGCCGAGCGGGGTCATATTTCAGGGCCCAGCATGTGGTAGTATCTAGTCTTGGATTACATACACGGAACTCAGTTCCTAAGGACGGTTCCAATGAAACAACCCGCCATGTACTCCTACACAGCCTTTCACCGGTACCTTTACCAAATCAAGTTCAACACACGACCTTTGCTCACCGAACACATTCCACATTTCTGTTCATCTCCCAGATGACAGACCATACACAACTCTAAGCATAGCATGCATAGCAGGATAAGGCACATCATAGCTCAAGCAACTACCAGGTATGCTAGGTTGCAAGGTTTGGCTATTTACTGTGACAAGGTTAGGTCATGCAAAGGAAGTGGGTCCAACTATCGTGGCAAAAGCAGTTGAAGCATTTGATCCTAATGCAATAATTAGGGGCAGGAGCAATAACATGGGATTTATCGGGATGATCAAAAGGGTTGCTTGCCTTGTTGCTCAGAGGAGGAACGATATCCGTCAGACGGATATTCGGTGGAATCCGGGGGTGCGGAGCCTACCGAAATGAATGGCAACATTCAATAACAATCATATGCAATCAAAATGATGCATGAGCATGGCATGAGAATGCAAGTGATAAGTTATTATATTCAAGATGTTTTAGGTTTAGAGTTGATTTGAATCACATTCGAATAGCAATTCAAACGGGTATTCTCGGATACCGGTTTAATTGATTCGACCTGATGCTTAGATCAACCTAATGTTAACATGCATGAAATGTCATGTTATGGTACTGATTTATATCTAGGCAGTGTGTGATCATTGTATTTATAATGAAATTTGGATGTTTTTTGCAAATTCCATTATAAAGTGATTGAAGAATTGAATTATTTCTTATTTCACAATTTAGGGTCCTGTAACTTTTTCAAACATAGTTGAAAATAGCATAATCAGAATCCTTGAATTTTTCTGATACTTTTTCATATATAAATTATTTTCATTGGAGTTACAGATTAATTTCTATGATTTTTGCAATTTTTAGCAATTTCCTGAATTAGTTTTAAACTGGAAATTCCATTTATTGCATTAGGCTGACGTCAGCAGGTCAGCCGACCTGTGCAGGTCAAACCTGACAGGGGGGCCCCACTGGTCAGCCTCTCTGGGACTAATCCCGCGCTGACCAGCCCCTAATTGGGGTTTGACCAGGCGTGGGGCCCTCTGTCAGCGACTGAGGGGAGGGCGATTACGCCCTAATGGTCGGCCACGTCGACGGCCACCGGAGGGTGGTCGCCGGCGACCAGACCCGCGGCGGAGGGCTCGCCGGAGGCGACCTAGACGGCGCTGCACAGCACCAAAACGCGCGCGGTTTGCAGCTACAGCATGCTCGCGAAGTGGCCGATCTGGCAGGACCATCTGGGGAGGCTAGGGTCGCCGGAAGAGGCGTCGGCGACGAGCCGGAGCGGCGGCCGAAGCGCGGGCGTCGTCGGGGCTTTGAATCAGAGGGATCCACGCTCAGTTCTTAGCTGCTACGGCATCTACGCGTCGTCCTGGAGCTATTGGTGCCCTCGGAAGGACGAGCTGGACATCGGAGGGCTACCGGCGACGAGCGGCAGCGGCGGTCCTCGTCGGGCTCCGGTGAAACTAGGGCTAGAGGAGGGGATCGACGGGGAAAACTTAGGGGAAACGACCGCATGCTCACAGGGAGTGCAGAGCAGGGCTCGGACGGCTCGGGGAAGGCCTGGGGGCGACGAATCGACGGGAGAGGTCCGGCGGCCGGAGGAGGAAGACGACGGCGTTGCGGGCGTTGTAGGGCTCGAGGAGGCTTCGGCTTCTGCAGAGACGACCAGGGCGACGAGGCGGAGCTAATGGCGTGCTCGGGGAGGGGATCCTATGGCCAGGGGCACGGGTAGCTCGAGCTCGAGCTCGGCTCTAATGGCGGCAACAAGGAGGGGAAGGAGATCCGGGCGGAGGGGAGGAACCGAGGCGGGGAATGGATAGGGGAAGCTCTGGGGAGCTTATCCCCGTCGTCGCCAGCGCGAACCGGCGGCCAGGCAGGCACGCAGGTGCGTGGCCGCGCCGGAGGAGGCGGCGGCCACCTCCTGCTGCCTACTGGCGCGAGGGAGGGGACGAGCGGGGAGGTGGGCCGGGCCTGGCTTGGGCGACAGGTAACTCTTTTCCTTTTTCTTGTGCTTTTTGTTTTTTCTGTTTTGCTAATTATTGCTTTGCTAATTAATTCAGCTCCAAAACAAAAAGTAAAAACTATTTTAGACCTCCTGAAATATTTATTATAATATCCCCACTCATTTCCAAAGTTTTCAACATTTTTGGAAAATTATAGTTTCTGATTTCAATTTTTAAATTTGAAACCAGTGGCTTTTGCATTTATTTAAAATGCTTGAAGTGTCAAGAAAATAGTTTTCTCCAATGCTCATTTACTTTCATGATTTATCAGAAAGTTTGAACATTTCTTGAGGCCATTTTGGGTTCATTGATTTTGAACTAGTTGAAATTTCCTTTAATTGAAATGGTGGCTAGGGTTTTGAGTTTTTCCTTTGCCACTTTGTTGCTTTTGCTGAAACTTCTTAGATGCAAATGCAAAGAAGACATGAGCACAATGCTATCTTGCTTAAGGGTTAGGGATGTGACAACTCACCCCCACTCAAAAGAATCTCGTCCCGAGATTTAGAAGTCGTCGGGAATAACGCAGGATATTCAAGTCGGAGACGATCCTCTCTTTCCCAAGTAGCCTCCTTTTCGGAATGATTTGACCATTGAACTTTAAGAAACTTGAGGTTTCGACGTCGAGTGGTACGCTCAGCTTGATCAAGAATACGCACGGGGTATTCTCGGTATGAAAGGTTATCTTGGAGATCAAGCGTTTCGTGGTCCACTTCACGGATAGGATCCGAAAAGCAACGCCTGAGTTGCGAGACGTGGAAAACATCATGAACCTTGGAAAGATGCGGAGGAAGTTCCAACTGGTAGGCAACTTCTCCTCGTTTGGCAAGAATGCGAAAAGGACCAATGTAACGAGGAGCCAACTTGCCCTTGATACCGAAACGATGGGTACCCTTCAAAGGTGTAACCCGAAGGTAAGCCTTCTCGTCAACTTCAAAGGTCACAGCCTTATGATGACGATCATATTGGCTCTTTTGACGAGACTGGGCTGTTTTCAACTTTTCACAAATAATGCGAACCTGCTCTTCTGCATCCTGGATCATGTCCGGGCCAAAGAGTTGCCTCTCTCCGGTTTCTGACCAATTAAGAGGGGTTCGACATCTTCGTCCATAGAGAACTTCAAAAGGGGCTTTGCCCAAGCTTGATTGATAACTATTGTTATAAGCGAATTCGGCGAATGGAAGGCACTTCTCCCAATTCATACCGAACGAAATAACACAAGCTCGGAGCATATCTTCTAGAATTTGATTCACTCTTTCTACTTGACCACTTGATTGAGGATGGAAAGCAGTGCTAAAAGATAGGTGAGTCCCCATGGCATTCTGAAAACTTTCCCAGAAGCGAGAAGTAAAGATACTCCCACAGTCCGAGTTAATTTCCAGGGGAACGCCATGAAGAGACACTATTCGAGAGATATATAACTCTGCCCGCTGGCTAGCTGTTATACTCTCACGAACAGGAAGAAAATGAGCCACTTTGGAAAGACGGTCAATGACCACAAAGATAGCATTATTTCCTTTCTTGGTCTTGGGAAATCCGGTAATGAAATCCATGCTAACTTTATCCCATTTCCATTCAGGAATAGCTAAAGGTTGAAGGGTGCCAGCAGGCCTTTGATGTTCTGCCTTAACTCGGCAACAAACGTCGCAGTTAGCAACGAACTCAGCAATTTCTCTCTTCATCCTAGTCCACCAGAACCTCTGGCGTAGGTCCTGATACATCTTAGTACTACCGGGATGAATGGTGAGAGGGGAATCATGAGCTTCCTTAAGGATTAACTGCCTTAGATGTGGGTTCTTAGGAACCACTAAACGATTCTGGAAGAACACCACACCTTGATCATTCATGGAAAATTCTTTAGCGTTTCCGCTAAAAATATTCTCCTTGACCCGTGATATACCCTTGTCACGCTTTTGGCCAGCTATGATTTGATCCTTAAGAGTAGGCTTCGCCACCAGGGTAGAAAGGAATCCTTGAGGAACAATATGAAGATTCAACTTCCGAAAGTCCTCATGGAGAAGTGGTTGACCTTGTTGTAGCATCAAATTGTTACAATAAGATTTACGACTTAGCGCATCGGCCATAACATTGGCCTTCCCCGGGGTGTAAGTTATCCCTAAGTCATAATCCGAGATCAACTCAACCCACCGTCTTTGCCTGAGATTCAAATCCGGCTGGGTGAAGATATATTTCAGACTTTGGTGATCAGTGAATATTTCGCAGCGATTACCCAGAAGGTAATGTCGCCAGGTTTTTAGTGCATGGACCACAGCTGCAAGCTCAAGGTCATGTGTGGGATAATTATCCTCATGTGGACGCAACTGTCGAGATGCGTATGCAATCACATGACGATCTTGCATGAGAATGCAACCTAATCCTTGTCGCGAGGCGTCGCAATAGATAACAAAGTCCTTAGAAAAATCTGGTGGTAGCAACACAGGTGCGGAGGTCAGGCGTCTTTTCAGTTCCTGAAAACTATGCTCACACTGTGGTGTCCACTCGAACTTTTTATCCTTCTTGAGGAGTTCAGTCAGAGGCTTTGCAACCTTGGAGAAATTCTCGACGAAGCGGCGACAATAGCTCGCTAGACCAAGAAAACTCCTAACTTGCTTAACCGATTCAGGTTGAGTCCAATCAAGGACAGCAATACCCTTACCAGAGATTACGTGGCCTAGATAGGTCACTTCTGGTAACCAGAATTCACATTTTGAAAATTTGGCATAAAGGCGATGCTCTCGAAGTTTCATCAATACCATCCTTAGATGCTCGGCATGTTCGTGTTCATTCTTGGAGTAGATGAGAATATCATCGAGGTATACTACGACGAATTTATCCACATACTCCATAAAGATTGAATTCATCAGCCGAGAGAAAGTGGCTGGGGCATTGGTTAAACCAAAGGACATAACGGTGTACTCATATTGGCCATAACGAGTAACAAAAGCCGTTTTTGGAATGTCCCCGTTCTTAATCTTGATTTGATGGTATTCCAACCTCAAATCCATTTTGGAGAAGACTGAGGATCCAGCGAGCTGATCGTACAGATCGTTGATCCTGGGGAGCGGATACTTGTTCTTTATGGTGACCAGGTTAACTGGTCGGTAGTCTACAACCATCCGATCCGTTCCGTCTTTCTTCTTGACGAAGAGGACGGGACAAGCCCAAGGAGAAGAGCTAGGACGAATGAAACCTTTGTTCAAGGCCTCATCTAATTGCTTCTTAAGTTCGGCTAGCTCCAAGGGTGCCATCTTATAAGGTCTTCTGGCTATTGGGACAGTTCTCGGAACAAGATCTATCACAAACTCTACATCTCTGTCAGGTGGAATTCCTGGCAGTTCCTCTGGAAAAACATCCGGGAAGTCACGGACTACCGGAATGTCTTCAAGTTCCGGAAGAGGGTTGGCATTCACGGAGTAGAGCTCGCATTTGGCAACTCGAGTAGAGACATTTACCATCTCACCCGAGGGATGGGTAAGCTGGACATTTCTAGAGTGAGTATCAATCTTGGCATAGTGAGCTGACATCCAGTCCATGCCCAAGATGATATTAATATCCGAAGATTTCAATGCTATCAATGAGGCTAGAAAAACTAGCCTGTCTACTAGAATCTCATTGTCATAGGTTATCCTAGAGGTTTGCCATTTACTACCAGGGGTTTGGACAACCAATGGGGTTGGCATATCACAAAATGACATGTTATGCAACTGTGCATAACTTTCTGAAATGAAGGAATGAGAAGACCCAGTGTCAAAGAGAACGGACGCTGGGTGATGATTAACGAGAAGCGTACCCAGCATGACGTCGGGATCCTCTGCAGCTTCTTCTGCTGACACATAGTTCACACGGCCACGTGCAGGAGTTGGCTTCACATAGAACGCTTTGCCCGACTTGGCCTGCCCGACGGACTTTCCGGGTTGCTTAGCACCCATATTCTGAGGTCACTCACGGGAATAATGCCCTGGTTCTCCACACTTGTAACATATCACCTGGTTGGCACGTGGTGCAGCATTGCTAGCTGGACCACCATAAGTTTTTGCTGAAGGGTTGGCCTGATTCGTCTGAGGCGCCACGTAGGATGGCCTCGGAGTGTATCTTGGCGGTAGAGAACTGTTTGGAACCCACAGCCTGTGTTTTGGAAACGCGGAACCAGAAGATGAGCCAAAGTCACGGGAGTGCTTCCTTGTGGCTTCGAAGTCAGTATGACCAGTCTCCGCACTGATCGCTTTGTTGACTAGGGCTTGAAAACTTGCACACTCATGGAGGCACAGATCACGACGGAGCTCAGGGCTCAGACCCTTACGGAATCTTGCTTGCTTCTTGGCGTCAGTAGACACCTCCTCTGTTGCATAGCGGGCGAGGTTACCGAACTCGCGGCTATAGGCATCCACAGACAACTTGCCCTGAGTGAAGGCACAGAACTCCTCTCTCTTTCTGTCCATCAGGCCCTCTGGAATATGGTGCAGACGAAAAGCTGCACTGAAGTCTGCCCATGTGGCCACTGGTTCAGCGGGACGCATAGCTTCAAAATTCTCCCACCACAGATTGGCGGGTCCCTCCAGGAAATATGCCGCAAAGGTCACCTTGTCGGCCTCAGACACATTCGCATAGCGAATCTTGCGTGAGATGCTGCACAGCCAGTCATCAGCGTCGAGGGGATCGACGGAATGATGAAACTTTGGAGGATTCAGCTTCACAAAGTCATTGAGGGACACTACAGCATTCCTAGGCTGTCGAGTCGTATTCTGCTCAATACGCTCTAGCAGTCGGTTGGTCTCCCTTTTGTTTCTTTCTGCCTCCAGCATCACTTCTACCAGAGAAGGTGGGTGAGGCAGGTCTTCCTGCGACGCTTGACTACCCTCACCTTGCTCATGAGCAGGGGCACGGTTCAACCTGGTGAACACCATCCTGACAAACAAACTCATAGCTTAGACCAATATCATATCAATACTAACTATGGATTAAGAATGTACTGAACACACGGAATGCGGAAATGAATATCCGAACATCATGGTAACAAGCAACTGCTATATATACACCATGGTTCATACACATCCTTACATAGTTCAGTACAAACTTACTCGAAGAGCAAACTACTGAAATGGTGGAACTACTCATCAGAGGCTTACAAGCTTCCTATACATTATTTATCTAGGCCTCCGGAATTCGTTTCACATTACTACCATACTCCACAAGTCACGCAAGACTGTGAACGTACGTCTACTACCATACTATCCTTCCGCTCACAGCTCAGGCATCCGCATAGAACATCTCATAGAGATTACCTCCATGACCTGGAAGCTCAACCTGCGGATCAGGAAACACTCTAGCCTGAGATCCCTGGGATCCATAAGGACACGGATGTGGCCTTGGTCCCCTGACTGGTGGTAAGAGGGGTCCCCGAAGAGGTGTGACTCCTCCTATAGCTGGCCAGTCAACGTGGGCCGGAAGATGGGTCCTAACAGGGTTCAGCATCTCCATCTCTCCATACCCTGTCTGGACTACTGGTGCCAGCTGCGTCAAAGCTGTCCACAGACGGGCACGGGTAGCATAAAGCTCCATGCGGAGAGCACGAGCATCCTTGTCTCTGTTCTCTAGCATCTCAACAGTGGACTGCAGAAGTGGATCCTCCATAGAAGAATCAAAATAGACTCCACTGAGGTATCCCTCTTCACCAGACTGAGAGGCCGGAACATAGCAGAACTCTGAATTCTGCAGCAGTGCATGTCTCGCTTTCATAATAGTCAGCATTGAATAGGCAGCATCTTGTACTGCCATGTCAACAGTGACTCCCAACCCATAGGACCAATGGATTGGCTTCTCCGCTCCAGGGTAGTCTGGAAATACCCTAACAGTGCAGATGTACTGGCTCTGGTTGAAGTCACGGTACTGTTCCTCCACTGTGTACTCGGGGTACCAGCGGTAACCGCACACCGACATCACCCTGACCAGCATTGCCGTATGACCCGGTACATCAATGCACCTGGTCAGACGTACCACCTGACGAGAAGGATGGCCAGGCATCTGTAAATAGAGAGTAATGCAAAAGCATTAGAGCTCTGAATGCAAAATTGGGCAGCATAACGGCTGTAAATGCTCAAAAACAAATTTTGAGACAACCCAAAAATGGAATAGCGTAACCACTCAACTATCAAGTTCAATTCTCTGGTCACCAAACTTACTTCCTGTTTCCTAGGAATAAAAGAAACCCAATATCTCTCGACCCGTAGTCCTATAAGCTACCGATCGGAAACACGAGCCTAGGAGATGATGAGAAATCTAGTCCTTAATTCCCGCAGAGAGACGAGGATGACCAGAATAGAATAACTTGAGAAGTGAACAAGAATCTTACGTTCCCTTCCACAAACAATTCCCTTATATATAGCTAAAGAAATTCTAGACTCAACTTCGACCAGTTTGGCTTAGTAATCCTACAGTCAGTCAGGCTCTGATACCAACGCTGTCGGGACCCCGATCCTAAGCCATAGGAATCCAGCCTGTAACACATCGCATCCCTTTGTGGTCTCACGCACGGTTAACTCCACGGCTGCAGCCTTACCTTAGCCGGGCCCGTTTGCGTCTTTTGACTCACGTATGCGATAGTGTAGCTAGCAAACCAATGTCAGAGAACCCGGATCGACATGTCTAGTCATAAACCAAAGTGGCAGTTCCGCACAAGGACAGGCATACATGACCCAACAAAGCAGGTGTCGGTCATCAGCGAACGTAGACGAGTCGTAGCAAGCTACAAGGACTCCATTACGTCGCGTGACATTTCCCCAAAGGGGACAGACACAACAGCTAAGAAGGACACATGTCGGTCAACCAATGTGTCCGGAGCAGTAGCGAACTACCAAGGCTCGTTGGATCACAAAGGGGCATTTCCTTGTAAGGAGTGCTACTAAAGTTCACGACTAGGTATTCGAACCCCATACATATCAAGTAAGACACACGTACGCATGGCATACCGATATGTATAGATACATCGATGGCATCACAACATAACCATAACCATACAAGCTTTATTTAAGAGGCTCGGAAGAGCCACACACATAATATTACACATTAAGGGTCTCACGACCCATAATAGCAGTCATACAATACAAGCCAGCGGAAGAGTTATAAACTGTCTGGGTACAGACAGTGCAACTAGAAGGCACATGGCCTGACTATACTACAGAGCCGACGTAGGGCCAGATCGTAGCTGGGACACCAGCTACTCGTCGTCATCGATGTCTACGAAGAACCCTCCATTAGGGTCATTAGCAACCTCTGCAACATTTATTAAACAAACATGAGTACGAAGGTACTCAGCAAGACTTTAGGAGAACTAACTACTCATGCAAGGTATCAAAAGGTATTGTGGGGTTTCATGCGGAAAGCCAGCATTTGACTCGTGGCTAGACAACTTGCTCTTTGAAAT